>NW_028143148.1:191292-244292 GCF_977018435.1 Lepisma saccharinum
CCTCGTAATTCTGGGTCAAAGGTTCTCAATCTACTTATAGATCTTGACCAAGATTCTACAAGCAATCGACAGTCCTTCTTCCCACTAGCTTCTGTCGATATCCAGTTAAGTATCCAACTTCCTTTTCTCTTTTCAGCCTCTGACCAGAGAACCGAAAATTAATCCGTGACCACAGAATAAGAAAAGGTGTACCCTGACCAGGGTCACAAACGTTGACTACCAACAGTCTATCGGCCGATCCCGAATTCCGGTATATCTCAAGACAATCACAACCCTCTCAATTATATCTCCTGACCAGGAGCATAGAACAGAGAGAACATAAGCCTTCTGACCAGAAGAGCTAAGTAACTGTCCTAAGGTAATCCCAGAATGAACCAATTCCTAATAACGAAGTGGAAGTAAACGCAGAAGTTAGAGCGTTGAAAGAAAAGACGGTTATACGAGTTCCGTATTTATAAGAAGTTCGAATACAAAGGCCACGCAAGGAATATAGAAGTATTTTAGGAAGAGCATTCCGAGACACGGAGCTCTCCCATTGGCCAGAAGCCGCAACAAGCTCTGACGTGACCAAGGGGATCTGTCAAGGGGCGAGGCTCGCGTAGCAATGGAAGCTTACGGGAAATATTTTAATTTTTAATTGTCCATATCTTGGTTCTATTAACCATTTGCAGCACAATAATAAGCAAAACGCAAGGAATAAGACCTAGGCAATAATATGAAGAAGTTTACAGCACGTAATTACAATAAATGGCGTTATACAAATCAAACAAAAAGTAATCACGACTATCCTCTTATATCGCCCCTACATTGAAATCTGAAGTTGCGTATGGGTAAATAAATACAATTTTACGTATTAAATATTTCGCTACCACACCAATACTTATTATCCTTCATACCTTCAAATTTTCACAGATGTTTGTTATTAATAACTTGTTCATTATAATTTATATATCTAGTATACATAGGATGTCGCTGTCGCTGTTGTTATATGACGTCGCTTTTCTACGTATTTAGGGTAACCGCAACAATAAAAATGAATGATGAAATGATAAATTTGATGGGAGCGTAGGCTAGATGAGTGTGGCAAGCACTGGTGTACGCAGGGGGGCTTAAGGGGCTGCAGCTCGCCGAAATTCTTAGAAAATAAAAAAATCAAATGAAGACAGTAATGAAGTAAAAAACAACTTTAAAATGACCCCCAATAACTATTTTTGTGTTTGAATAACTTTTAAAACGAAGGATTAAAATGGTAATTGGAGCTCGTATCTAATGAAAATAGAACAGCGACAACGGGATATCAGCGAAATTGATTTTCGGCGATACATTCTATGAACCAATCTCATTCTGTTCAGTAAAGGTTAGATTCATGGCACTGAACCCGCGTAGAATTTGAATTGAAATAACATAATCCTTAAGTGAG
Source organism: Lepisma saccharinum (assembly GCF_977018435.1). Classification (NCBI taxonomy): domain Eukaryota; kingdom Metazoa; phylum Arthropoda; class Insecta; order Zygentoma; family Lepismatidae; genus Lepisma; species Lepisma saccharinum. The sequence goes on from NW_028143148.1 coordinate 192,713, forward strand.
GTGGAAATGGGTTTCGGATATATATTTTTTTTTTTGTAGATGTGAGATTCTTTAACTAGTGATGCACACATGCTTTCGCTTACATTAAAGTTTACACTATGGTAAAATTGCAGAAATATTCTACCTAAACTGATTTGTGTTTAAAAAACCGTAACATCAAAATATGTTTTTTAGAAATTAATAAATAAATAATAAATGGATAAAATGCAATGTCGTGGGAAAGCGTAATCCCTTAATAAATTCAAGGAAACTCGTGCCAGCTAGATGGCGAATCTGGTCAACCGCGTGTTCGACTTTGAATCCCATCACTGAAGTTCCCGACTTGGAGTCACGTCGTGGGCATTGATGTTCTTTGTGCCTACCCTTTCATCAATTTTATGTGATCAACACTCATCGCCGCGATTAACCAAAAGTGGTAAAAAAAAGCGACGTCAAATAACAAATACATGAACAATAGGCCTGGCCTCTGTCTTGGTTTAGCAATGTGATTTGTTAATCACTATACGGTGGAGGCCGAGGCGGAAATAAATATCAGTAAGAATAAAAATTTATTACAACTTACCCTTCCTGGAGACTTATGATTTTGAAGACGATGCTATCCACTGTTGTCTTTTTCTCGCTGCACTTGCTTCCATGGACTTGAGTTTCATTAGTTTATTCAAATGTCGAATTCTAATAAAAGTTCTTGTTCTGACATACAGGGAAATAATCTTTTCGTTAACTTCAGGAAATTTTGACTGAAGTACTGTCTTTAGAGTGTCCATAACTTTATGTTGCTTGGAAACAGTTGACCCATGGAAGGATGCAAACACAATCTCAAATTGAATAACTTTTTCCATATCCGAACCACTACGTGCCTCCACCGGGTACCGAACCGGAATCCCTCGATTATAAGGCGATGCCGCCACCACTACCCCATCGGGGAGGCCCTCAAAATAGAAATAGATGTGGTGCCAGATTCCTTAAAGCCCCAATTGGTACACTCTGCAACAGCACAAGAATATTTACCTTTGGCACGCTTATTCATGGTACAGACACCGAATACACGTAATACGACCTAAAATTATTCGCTTTAATATTCAAGACAAACAGCACAAGCACTTCCGTAAACGAATACCTGATCGTTAATACCTGCAGATTTTTCTGACATCTGGGAGAAATCTGTGCCTCAAAGTTGGCTTATACCGAACAATGAAAGCCATGTCGTTTTCGGAAACTGGAAGCAATTACTTTCCATTTGAATGTTCCTAACTGCAGGTATGAACCCCCTCGGTGTACGTCAAATCGTCTATCGTCTATCCCTTACCTGAGGAATCGCTAGCCTAACGCTCTATGAACTCAGAAGCGAACCATGGTTGAGGCATGGGTGTGCATCATTGTGTGTCTTATCTATTTCATCTTTCATTTTCATTTCATTAGCCTAGTTTGCTCTATATGTCAAAAAGCCAAGTGAAATAATAAAACAGATTGATTGAATTGGCGTTTTAAGTCCAGTTTATGTATATTGAGGCAAATTGGGACTGTACCTACAGTTTAAAGTGGGATCCGAACCACTACGTTCCTCCACCGGGTACTGAACCCGGGATCCCTCGAATATAAGGCGATGACGCCACCACTACGCCATCCGGGAGGCCCTCAAAATAGAAATAGATGAGAACGTTAATTGGTTCAGTAACGATCTCGCTACCCAGGGAAGGTTTAAGGCTCGAGTCCCGCCTGGACATTGTGTCCCTTTGCGGGTGTCCATCTATTTCATCTATTCATTACTCATCCTCGCCTTCCAATTAGGTAAAAGTTACAGGAAAGCAACCCAAAAATAAGAGAAAAATATTTGCCTCGTAATGACGCAATTTGACAAGGACGACCGCAAGATTTTTTTCACAGGAGAGGCAGCAGTGCTCAAAGAAGGAAAGGTTTTGGAATGCTATCTCTCTAGTTAAGAAAAACCTCTTAAAGAAAATTCCCCCACTAGGATAAATTGCATAGACATCCTCCACCCACTGCATTTTGTCTATGATTTTGCAATATACTCGTACTTATTATGTTATGCAGCAGTAACTTCAATTAATTCTTGTCAACAATAAGTCGCCCCTGCAAAGAAGTTGCTGAAATTCTACTGCTGGAAATTTTTAAAATACAACACTTCCTGAATATATGTACAATATATTGACATAATTTGATGCATGTTTCTTCCGTATAAAAAAACACTACGTGTTAAATAAAAATTAAATAAGAAGGATACTAGTAGTGTATATTGGTTGTTTCAAAATAGTACTTAGTAGGTATGGTCTTTTTTTACCAATTGAATATCACTTTTTGACATACTTTGACAATTTTTTGTCGATGTTTTAGCGTTTAGCGATGTTTTAGTACAAATTTTCACCATACTCATTTTTTCCCCACTCGTACTTGGTAGGTATATCATGATGTTACGTGATACAACTTAACCTATCCTTTTTTTACGATTATTTAATTTTTTTACGATCCTAAGTGATATAACTTAACCTATCATTTTTTTTATTTAGGTACTGTTTGAACGTTATTATTTGAGGATCATATTTTGTAGGTATTTTTTTCATCAATCGAATATAAGTTTTTGACATATTTTGACAATTTTTTGTCGATGTTATAGCGTTTAGCGATGTTTTAGTACAAATTTTCACTGCACTCATTTTTCCCCCACTCGTACTTGGTAGGTATATCACGATGTTACGTGATATAACTTAACCTATCTTTTTTTTTACGATTTTTTTAATTTTCTTACGATCCTAAGTGATATAACTTAACCTATCATTTTTTTTATTTACGCACCGAACTAACCTACAAGGGGGACTCCGTTTGTTTTAATATTTCAGTATTATAAGGTTTTCACAAATTTTATATAACCTAAAATGTGTTGGATGTTGATTTTTAGTATGTGGCAATTTTTTATGAATTTAAAACTGCTCTGTGACCCTCTCGTTCTTCACGTCGTAGGCGAAGGACTTCTCTGCAATCAGGATGACACTGCATAGGGTATCCTCGGGCAAGGCATCGTGGAACTCGCAAACACCCACTCTACAAAAATTCTACTATATGATCTTTCACTGGCTAAGCTAACCTACAAATAGGAATTGGTAGCACTGACTTATAAACCCACTGGGTCTTCTTGGCATGTTTTTTCATGATGTGTTGCCAGGCTATTGGGCATCTTGGCGTATACAATGTATATATTTTTGAGGGGGAGGGGTTATAGCTTTTTATGCTGTACGAATACTAAAAACTTGACAGTGACAACCAACAGAGTAGGTAAACCTACATGCAGAAACTGGCAACACTAGTTTCTGACAGTGAATTTGAAATAAAATATTAAACAAAATACATGAGTAAGCACTGTGATTACAAATAATACCAGTGTTATGCCCCCAACTCCAACTGGGCAACTGGGGGAAATAATTGTACAACAATTTGTACCTAATTGTACAATACTTGTACCTAATTGAGAGAGCCTTCTCGTAACTTACTTCATGCACAATTTATATGATTTTACAACTGTGAAAAGAAAGCATATGTGTTCTGTATGCACATATTCATTCTTATTTTTCGAAGTTGAATGGAAGCACGTGTTTTTTACGCTCTCGTAATACTGACCTTGCCCCAGTGATTTTAAATTGCTTCCATCCGGTTTTTTTTTCTGTGCTATTTCCGCGTGCACGCAACATTCGCTTTCAATAGTTTAATGAAATACAGAAGGAGTGTTAGTTTAGCAGGCTCCGAGTTTTACAATTTATTAAATTAAACAATAATTTATGTAAGAATATACTTGTACTTACCGAACACAAAATAATAAAAGCACATGTGAATCTTTGCGTGCGTTCATGTTATATGACGACTGAGTAAGAAATAATGTTGACTCCCCGAAAGATAAAAGTTCCTGGTTCGACATCAGATGCATGCAAATTTTATGTTTTGCTCTCCAAAATCTTGATTTCTATGTTTGTGCTATTTGTCATACAGCAGAGGAGAAGAGGGGAGAGGGCAGGGGAGGGGGTACTATTAGCGCCATCTATTAGCAAACAATAGAAATAAAAAGTAGGGTCAAACTTTTTCAACACCCAAAAATTTTAAACGTCCTCGCGTAGTAATACGATCTAGCTGAAGATGTTTGAAGGAGTACTCTTAGTCGACGAAGCTAATTGCTAGGGCCCATATATTGCTAAAATGTTCTTTGATTTGCATATTTCTCATACCGCCATATGTTGTTCTAGTTGACTTCTTCCAAAAAAATGCTAATTAGCGAGAGTTAATTAAGCAAGGCAAGTAAAAGAAGCAAATAGGACAATATGTGGCGGCGTGGAAATATGTAAAAATTCGACTCGATTCGAATTAAAATTGGAGGATATTTTGCATTTTTTTCCTATAATGTACAAAACATTTACCGTACATAATCTTTTCTATTTACAACAGTATAAAATAAGAAGAGTGTGTGACAATATCCATATTAATTAGGAAGGTATGTTGTATGCTAGGTTAGCTAATTGTGTCTTCTACAGCTTCACAAAAACAAGAGCTCTAACGTCACCAAAAAAAATATCTTCTCTTGTCGATAAGTTGTCACGTTGTAATCAAAGGGTCCCGGGTTTGATACCTACTGGATTCCAATTCTATTTTAAACTGTATGCCCAGTCCTCCGATTAATCTATCTGTGCATAGAGTAAACTTAAAAAGTCGGTTAATTATTGTTGCGATTAAGCATTAAAAAAAAGAGTGGGTGAAGTCAGATTCAAAAAGAATGCCACGTGATTATTTTGATTCAATAGCTCCGTCTAGTTTGCTGCATTTTTTAACTGCACTCACGCGTCTAGTTGGTTACACGGTGCAACCTACCTTGTTGATTTTGGGTGTCATGTAGTGTATTTGGTGTCTGCACCACGTCTTAGAGAGGTGTAATATGTGGTGTGGTGTATGACCACGTGGTGAGTGGTTAACTAATCAAATGAACGTTTAAAGCAGCAGACAGGCATTTGTTGAATCTTCTGAACTTGAATACTGCTATTCGTCTACTTGGTTGAACGTTATTTTTTTTTACCAGCCTGACACCGGGATACACCTGCACCGCATCTAATGTCAAAGAAGTGCAGCGTACTAGACGAGGATATTAAATTGCTCTGTTGTAAATGAGATGCATGATGTTCTCTCGTAAGTTGTTAATATGAATTGATGTTACTGTGAATAACTGAAGGCAGAATAATGCCAATGCTATCTGGACTCGCTTAGTTAATTTAAGATAGTCGCGACAAACGTAAACGGGCTGTGCAGGACTTGGAAAATTTTTTCGATTGATGAAAATTTGGTTTTATGATGATGACCTATACTAAATTTTTGGTATGGGAGGACAGAGGATACCGAGACTCGACCAACACACTAAACCCCAGACCTCTCTATGGCTACATGTTCGGAAGTTACGAGTGATTAAAAGTTTTGGGAGGGTGTGTGCAAACATCTCTTACCCTTGAACTCAGGACCACCAAACTTTGGTATACATACGCTACATCCCCAAAATCGACAAGAGGTGGTGTTTGGGGGGGGGGGGATTTTTCGATTTATTTTCGCGCAATATCTCACCGTTTTCGAGTTATTTGCAATTTTTAATGCCGGACTTGGAAAAGTAAATAATTATCTACCTCATCAATAAATTGAAATATAAAGGAATAATCATACTACATCTACGAAATGTCAATATCATGCTGCTGCTTCAGACAGAGGGGGAAAAAAGGGGGTTCAACCATGATAACCTATGTTTATTTTGTTAGGAGCCAATGCTAGCGCATGTCTCTACGATGATCCTATCGAAAAGAAATTGACAATTGGCCCACCCTTGACCTCCAAATTTCGTACACGTACTCTACATCACCAAAATCGACAAGGGGGTCGACCTTATCTTCTGCACAACACTGACGTGTACGTCCTGTTTCGCGAAGAGACGACAACCTTCCACAGCTGTTTGTATTATATTACATCAGATATTATATTGCATGAGTGAGTTGGCTGTGTGTATAAAGACTAGTTTCAGACATGGACGCGAATATAATGCCATGATAATTAGCTGCTGTCCAAAGTTATTGCATAACTTAAAATATTTATATATAAAAAAGGATATTTATTGTACTGTGCTTTCTAGCGAAGGTATTATTGTAAACGATATTGTTTGTAAATGTGGAAAGTTAGAAGCTCAGTCCCCGGCCTATCAATGATAAAAAATTTCATCACGGACAACAACCAAAAAAAAAGGGTGTGCACGTCGCAAAAGCATTGTCATATGGACTGACGATTATTATTTTTTTAAAAAAAAAAAACAGACCTAGTTACGATGGGTTATAACCTGTGCTGTCTTGCAATTGTTTTTGCTTATTTCAATGTCAGCGAGCGTGATATGAAACATGCATGCGAAGAAGGGAGGGAGATCATAACAAAATAATTCACACTTCGATTTTCATTATTTTCGCTAGTCATGTTGCACCTCCTATCTAGAAGGATACTGGACGCTATTTTATTTGAAGATGGCTAAAAGCGAGGGAAGGAGAGAAATGTTATTTTTTACCTTTTTGCCTGTGTGTGACAAAAATAGTTTTACATGCATACGGCTGTATCGTGATCTGCTTGAATTATTATTACGTCTGTGAGTTTTCAGTATTGCTGAATATATTTACATATCAACCAACGGTTATGAATTGCGTAGAAATTGACTTTGTTAACGGTCCAGTGGCGAAGTTGGAAACAGAGAGCGGTTACATCAGACAGGTGCTCCTGGTATCTAAAAAAATGCCCCCTCTTACAGAAAAAAATGGAGTGTTAGAAAGGAAAGATGTTATACCCGAATGAACGGGGAGTCTCGAGCATCTTCCAATCCTCATCTTCGCGTTCAGCTAACGAGGAAAAAAAAGAAATTTTACATATGGGGGACTCAACAGCTGCTGTACGGTATTGTCCATGGATGTTAAGACTTTTGTTTTTTTCTGAATAGACGGACATATCAGTGTTGCAATCTCCAGATGAGACCGGAGCTTATTATTATTATTATTATTATTATTATTTTGGACAAGGGGGGATCAGATCAATGTATGGACTAAAACTTTTCTTTACATCAAAATAAAACAGAGGATTTTTTACTCCACTGCTTACTTATTATTGTAAAGAATGAGGTGCTGCGTCTTATTGTATAGTCTTCCAACAGCACACCTCGGGGCGTAAATTTCTGCTTCTTCATGTATGCAAAATGCACTTAACTTCTGTTGTGAAGCGAATGGAGAGTTTGTTTTGCTGCTGTGATTAAATACTAAACCAAGATTTTATTACATAACTTTGAAGTATATTTGTTAATACGATCTATATTATATGTCCTCCTCCGTAGTTGAGCGGGTTAAGGCGTTCACTCGTCTTGAGATCGTTCGCTGCGGGACGGCGTAGGTTCGAATCCGGCTCTGGTTGGAATTTATTCGGCCTACGTATAGGGCCGGTGGCAACCCACCATCGTGAGGAAATTGGGAAGCTCCGAGTGAGTGAGCGTAACCTGGTCAAGAAGACCTACAATAACGGCTGGGGGTTCGTCGGGCTGATCACTCGTCACCCCAACACTGGTCTGAGACCTCCACGCTATAACAGGTGACGGCGGAACAGTGTGGGAGGGAGACCAGCAGTCGGTAGGTAAGCCAAGGCCCGCCATGGTGCTGTAGAGCTGTAGGGTTATGTTATCTATATTATATCATCGCTATAGGTGGTCCATATTATGCGCAGGAGAATTTTTAAAAAATATCTTGTTTCTCGAACCTGTGACCTGCAGATTTGCTTTTGCTGGCAACAGAAACAGAAAATGGCACTATGTTATTCTATACTGATACAGGTGTACTGTAATCATAACAATTTTCTAGTAACAAAACAACAACTATGTCGGAAAGAAATGGTGGGGGGGCTTGTCTGTGTGGGGTCTTATTAACTACTTCACATCTGTACCCGCACAACTCATCGACTACAAAGCAACAATGTTAGGAAGTGTGTGCATGGTCCCAAAAATACAAATTTAAAATCACTAATGAGACATAAACTCCCTTCACTGGTGTGTATTTGAATATGCGAAGACGATATCAGTACGAAAATTTGTAAAAAAGAAGAGGCAATTTTAGCTAATAACAACGATGAGGATGAATAATGATAATTATGATGAAATTGATGTGTGGCACTTAGAAAAAACAAAAACTTCAAAGTGTATTGCACCAACAGCTACCCCCTCCCCAAATACAAGACAGTTAACAGAGGTGTATTTTTTGTTGGTTTACGAGTCTGAGGGCTTAAGTTAGTATGTTCACCATAGCTATACATATTAAAAAATGAAATGATAGAGGTGTATTTTTGTTGGTTTACGAGTCTGAGGGCTTAAGTTAGTATGTTCACTATAGCTATACATATTAAAAAATGAAATGACCTGAGCAATAAAATATAACAATACCGATTCTGGCTTTTTGTCGGATGATGTAGTGGTAATGTTGTTGCAATCCCACACCCTGATGGTGTATAAACTTAAATGTTTTGCATAACATGAAATATTGTTAATGGGAATGTGTTGTTTCTAATGTTAAATATAGAAAGCAGATAACAAGAAAAAGAAGAAAAAAAATAATGTTGCAGGTAGATACGAAACCTCAGCCCAAACACATATATGATCAGACAGGATGTCAACGATGCATTCATAACTAACATGTGATTATTCAAAAATTGAAATAGTACAGTAAAAAACAACCAACTAACTAACTCTCTAAGCTTTTTTTTAAAACCCGAAGAGAGCAAATACAAGCACAAGCGTAAATAATTAAATAAGTTACAAGGGGTTCGAATCTTTTGATCTAGGTATGGATGCAGACAGGTACTAAGTTTTGTGTGTGATAATGGAAAATCCCCCTTCAATATAATAACATAGTGGTAATGTTTGGTCTTGCCTTGTTCCTATCGATAACATAGTGGTTACACGAAAGAAAAAAATAAAAAAAAATTAAAACACTGCATCCCCCTATTAAGAAATACTTCTCGAAATTTATTCAACTTTTTTTGTTCTCTTCCTATCTTCGTAACTAAAAAAAAATGTTTTGTCAAACGTTTGGATGACTATGAAAATATTAAAACATATGATGTAATAATAAAATGTTGTTGCATTGTAATCAAATGAATTCGTTGAATATGTAGAATATGGTAGGATATATCTTAAAATGTTAGAAGCTATTTGTTATGGTATTTTTTCTTTCTCTCTCTCTCTCTCTACTCTTTCTTAAATTTTCATCATCATAGTTAAAATTAATCCAAGAGAAAATATATATTTTGTGTTGACATGGGAAACATGTAATAAAAAATGCATGATCAGTAGTTAAGGTCAAGAGCTGAATAAACAGTGAGGGTGATACACGCAAGCTTCCAGCTGTGTGATTAGTACAAAATTGAGAGATGGAAGGCTTTTGTTGCTAAATCTTCAAGTTTAAGAAGGCAAAATAATTAGTTGGTTAATACGGAGCTAATTAGGAACTGGCATCCTCGAAGCTTCATGCTGCAAGCCTCGCTTTTTACAAGTGCATTTCCGACATGATCCTCATGCTTTTTTTTGTTACAGATAACATCAAATGCCGTGACATGCGATTTTCCGGCTCTTCTATTCACAACACAAATACTTATGTTTTTTTTTATATCGCAACGATGAAGATAATTAGTACTATATGGGGTTCGGTGAATCTCAGACTTCCAAGAAAAAATGAAACTTCTGTAGGATTTTCCGTGTAGCAGTGAGACACACTAACTAACTAACTAACTCCCTAGCCTTCTTAAACCCGAAGGTTCATGGCTGCAGCAACACAGGCCTTCCATCTGTCCCTATCTTGAGCAAGTTCTATATACTTTTTTCTATCCCTACCAATTTTTTTTAGGTCTATCTCAACGTTGTCTCTCTATTTTTGTTTTGGACTTTCTACAGGTTTTTTAAGTAGGTTTAATTCAGGAAATGCATGTCTTCTTGTTTAATATCTAAGAAAATAAAAATTAAAATATACAAAACAGTAATTTTGCCTGTAGTATTATATGGGTGTGAAACTTGGTCTCTTACAATTGAAAAAAAAACATAAATTGAGAGTATTTGAAAATAAGATCCTTAGGAAAATATTTTAGCCTAAAAAGGGTGAAGAAACAAGTGAATAGTGAAGGTTACATAATTTAGAAGTACATATTTTATGTTAGTTTCCAAGTATTATTAGATTGATGATTAAATCACGAATACTTAGGTGGGCACGAAATAGAAAGGAATAAAGGAGATTTTACAGGAATCTTGTTGGGAAACCTGATGGTAAGGGACCAAAACGAAGATGGAGATGGATCTAAAAGAAATCTGTAAAGATTGGAATAGAATATATATATAAATTTTGCTCAAAATAAGTACAAATTGAACTGTAACCACGAATTTTCAGAATCAAGAGTGCTAGAGAATCAGTTAATTAATTAATATTTAATGTAATAAAAATAGTAATATAGTATTCTTATTGAGAAGAAAATTTCTACAAAACTTATTTTCCTCGTATGTTTATTAATAGCAGTTATATTTGACATGTTTGACTAATCGCAAATCAACATACGGAAGCTGTTGGAAGCAGTTTGAAGACTGAAATAGCCATGGAAGAACACTTATTATAATTTTAATATTTTAGTATAATGTTTTGGGAATTGCTTCTCGATAATATTTGGTATTTAATTTAATCTGTTGTTAGATAAAATACATAATTATTAGAATTTAAGGATGGAATATATGAACAGCCAATAAATAATACGTTTGACTAATCGTAAAGATGAGTATCACAGTATGTTCTATATGTTCTTATATAAATGTTGAAACGTTTAAGAACGTTTACCGAAACGTTGAAACGTTTAAGAATGTTTACCGAAACGTTGAAACGTTTAAGAACGTTTACCGAAACGTTGAAACGTTTAAGAACGTTTACCGAAACGTTGAAAAGCGAGGCTTGCAGCATGAAGCTTCGAGGATGCCAGTTCCTAATTAGCTCCGTATTAACCAACTAATTATTTTGCCTTCTTAAACTTGAAGATTTAGCAACAAAAGCCTTCCATCTCTCAATTTTGTACTAATCACACAGCTGGAAGCTTGCGTGTATCACCCTCACTGTTTATTCAGCTCTTGACCTTAACTACTGATCATGCATTTTTTATTACATGTTTCCCATGTCAACACAAAATATATATTTTCTCTTGGATTAATTTTAACTATGATGATGAAAATTTAAGAAAGAGTAGAGAGAGAGAGAGAGAAAGAAAAAATACCATAACAAATAGCTTCTAACATTTTAAGATATATCCTACCATATTCTACATATTCAACGAATTCATTTGATTACAATGCAACAACATTTTATTATTACATCATATGTTTTAATATTTTCATAGTCATCCAAACGTTTGACAAAACATTTTTTTTTAGTTACGAAGATAGGAAGAGAACAAAAAAAGTTGAATAAATTTCGAGAAGTATTTCTTAATAGGGGGATGCAGTGTTTTAATTTTTTTTTATTTTTTTCTTTCGTGTAACCACTATGTTATCGATAGGAACAAGGCAAGACCAAACATTACCACTATGTTATTATATTGAAGGGGGATTTTCCATTATCACACACAAAACTTAGTACCTGTCTGCATCCATACCTAGATCAAAAGATTCGAACCCCTTGTAACTTATTTAATTATTTACGCTTGTGCTTGTATTTGCTCTCTTCGGGTTTTAAAAAAAAGCTTAGAGAGTTAGTTAGTTGGTTGTTTTTTACTGTACTATTTCAATTTTTGAATAATCACATGTTAGTTATGAATGCATCGTTGACATCCTGTCTGATCATATATGTGTTTGGGCTGAGGTTTCGTATCTACCTGCAACATTATTTTTTTTCTTCTTTTTCTTGTTATCTGCTTTCTATATTTAACATTAGAAACAACACATTCCCATTAACAATATTTCATGTTATGCAAAACATTTAAGTTTATACACCATCAGGGTGTGGGATTGCAACAACATTACCACTACATCATCCGACAAAAAGCCAGAATCGGTATTGTTATATTTTATTGCTCAGGTCATTTCATTTTTTAATATGTATAGCTATAGTGAACATACTAACTTAAGCCCTCAGACTCGTAAACCAACAAAAATACACCTCTATCATTTCATTTTTTAATATGTATAGCTATGGTGAACATACTAACTTAAGCCCTCAGACTCGTAAACCAACAAAAAATACACCTCTGTTAACTGTCTTGTATTTGGGGAGGGGGTAGCTGTTGGTGCAATACACTTTGAAGTTTTTGTTTTTTCTAAGTGCCACACATCAATTTCATCATAATTATCATTATTCATCCTCATCGTTGTTATTAGCTAAAATTGCCTCTTCTTTTTTACAAATTTTCGTACTGATATCGTCTTCGCATATTCAAATACACACCAGTGAAGGGAGTTTATGTCTCATTAGTGATTTTAAATTTGTATTTTTGGGACCATGCACACACTTCCTAACATTGTTGCTTTGTAGTCGATGAGTTGTGCGGGTACAGATGTGAAGTAGTTAATAAGACCCCACACAGACAAGCCCCCCCACCATTTCTTTCCGACATAGTTGTTGTTTTGTTACTAGAAAATTGTTATGATTACAGTACACCTGTATCAGTATAGAATAACATAGTGCCATTTTCTGTTTCTGTTGCCAGCAAAAGCAAATCTGCAGGTCACAGGTTCGAGAAACAAGATATTTTTTAAAAATTCTCCTGCGCATAATATGGACCACCTATAGCGATGATATAATATAGATAACATAACCCTACAGCTCTACAGCACCATGGCGGGCCTTGGCTTACCTACCGACTGCTGGTCTCCCTCCCACACTGTTCCGCCGTCACCTGTTATAGCGTGGAGGTCTCAGACCAGTGTTGGGGTGACGAGTGATCAGCCCGACGAACCCCCAGCCGTTATTGTAGGTCTTCTTGACCAGGTTACGCTCACTCACTCGGAGCTTCCCAATTTCCTCACGATGGTGGGTTGCCACCGGCCCTATACGTAGGCCGAATAAATTCCAACCAGAGCCGGATTCGAACCTACGCCGTCCCGCAGCGAACGATCTCAAGACGAGTGAACGCCTTAACCCGCTCAACTACGGAGGAGGACATATAATATAGATCGTATTAACAAATATACTTCAAAGTTATGTAATAAAATTTTGGTTTAGTATTTAATCACAGCAGCAAAACAAACTCTCCATTCGCTTCACAACAGAAGTTAAGTGCATTTTGCATACATGAAGAAGCAGAAATTTACGCCCCGAGGTGTGCTGTTGGAAGACTATACAATAAGACGCAGCACCTCATTCTTTACAATAATAAGTAAGCAGTGGAGTAAAAAATCCTCTGTTTTATTTTGATGTAAAGAAAAGTTTTAGTCCATACATTGATCTGATCCCCCCTTGTCCAAAATAATAATAATAATAATAATAATAATAAGCTCCGGTCTCATCTGGAGATTGCAACACTGATATGTCCGTCTATTCAGAAAAAAACAAAAGTCTTAACATCCATGGACAATACCGTACAGCAGCTGTTGAGTCCCCCATATGTAAAGTTTCTTTTTTTTCCTCGTTAGCTGAACGCGAAGATGAGGATTGGAAGATGCTCGAGACTCCCCGTTCATTCGGGTATAACATCTTTCCTTTCTAACACTCCATTTTTTTATGTAAGAGGGGGCATTTTTTTAGATACCAGGAGCACCTGTCTGATGTGACCGCTCTCTGTTTCCAACTTCGCCACTGGACCGTTAACAAAGTCAATTTCTACGCAATTCATAACCGTTGGTTGATATGTAAATATATTCAGCAATACTGAAAACTCACAGACGTAATAATAATTCAAGCAGATCACGATACAGCCGTATTTATGTAAAACTATTTTTGTCACACACAGGCAAAAAGGTAAAAAATAACATTTCTCTCCTTCCCTCGCTTTTAGCCATCTTCAAATAAAATAGCGTCCAGTATCCTTCTAGATAGGAGGTGCAACATGACTAGCGAAAATAATGAAAATCGAAGTGTGAATTATTTTGTTATGATCTCCCTCCCTTCTTCGCATGCATGTTTCATATCACGCTCGCTGACATTGAAATAAGCAAAAACAATTGCAAGACAGCACAGGTTATAACCCATCGTAACTAGGTCTGTTTTTTTTTTTAAAAAAAATAATAATCGTCAGTCCATATGACAATGCTTTTGCGACGTGCACACCCTTTTTTTTTGGTTGTTGTCCGTGATGAAATTTTTTATCATTGATAGGCCGGGGACTGAGCTTCTAACTTTCCACATTTACAAACAATATCGTTTACAATAATACCTTCGCTAGAAAGCACAGTACAATAAATATCCTTTTTTATATATAAATATTTTAAGTTATGCAATAACTTTGGACAGCAGCTAATTATCATGGCATTATATTCGCGTCCATGTCTGAAACTAGTCTTTATACACACAGCCAACTCACTCATGCAATATAATATCTGATGTAATATAATACAAACAGCTGTGGAAGGTTGTCGTCTCTTCGCGAAACAGGACGTACACGTCAGTGTTGTGCAGAAGATAAGGTCGACCCCCTTGTCGATTTTGGTGATGTAGAGTACGTGTACGAAATTTGGAGGTCAAGGGTGGGCCAATTGTCAATTTCTTTTCGATAGGATCATCGTAGAGACATGCGCTAGCATTGGCTCCTAACAAAATAAACATAGGTTATCATGGTTGAACCCCCTTTTTTCCCCCTCTGTCTGAAGCAGCAGCATGATATTGACATTTCGTAGATGTAGTATGATTATTCCTTTATATTTCAATTTATTGATGAGGTAGATAATTATTTACTTTTCCAAGTCCGGCATTAAAAATTGCAAATAACTCGAAAACGGTGAGATATTGCGCGAAAATAAATCGAAAAATCCCCCCCCCCCAAACACCACCTCTTGTCGATTTTGGGGATGTAGCGTATGTATACCAAAGTTTGGTGGTCCTGAGTTCAAGGGTAAGGGATGTTTGCACACACCCTCCCAAAACTTTTAATCACTCGTAACTTCCGAACATGTAGCCATAGAGAGGTCTGGGGTTTAGTGTGTTGGTCGAGTCTCGGTATCCTCTGTCCTCCCATACCAAAAATTTAGTATAGGTCATCATCATAAAACCAAATTTTCATCAATCGAAAAAATTTTCCAAGTCCTGCACAGCCCGTTTACGTTTGTCGCGACTATCTTGAATTAACTAAGCGAGTCCAGATAGCATTGGCATTATTCTGCCTTCAGTTATTCACAGTAACATCAATTCATATTAACAACTTACGAGAGAACATCATGCATCTCATTTACAACAGAGCAATTTAATATCCTCGTCTAGTACGCTGCACTTCTTTGACATTAGATGCGGTGCAGGTGTATCCCGGTGTCAGGCTGGTAAAAAAAAATAACGTTCAACCAAGTAGACGAATAGCAGTATTCAAGTTCAGAAGATTCAACAAATGCCTGTCTGCTGCTTTAAACGTTCATTTGATTAGTTAACCACTCACCACGTGGTCATACACCACACCACATATTACACCTCTCTAAGACGTGGTGCAGACACCAAATACACTACATGACACCCAAAATCAACAAGGTAGGTTGCACCGTGTAACCAACTAGACGCGTGAGTGCAGTTAAAAAATGCAGCAAACTAGACGGAGCTATTGAATCAAAATAATCACGTGGCATTCTTTTTGAATCTGACTTCACCCACTTTTTTTTTTAATGCTTAATCGCAACAATAATTAACCGACTTTTTAAGTTTACTCTATGCACAGATAGATTAATCGGAGGACTGGGCATACAGTTTAAAATAGAATTGGAATCCAGTAGGTATCAAACCCGGGACCCTTTGATTACAACGTGACAACTTATCGACAAGAGAAGATATTTTTTTTGGTGACGTTAGAGCTCTTGTTTTTGTGAAGCTGTAGAAGACACAATTAGCTAACCTAGCATACAACATACCTTCCTAATTAATATGGATATTGTCACACACTCTTCTTATTTTATACTGTTGTAAATAGAAAAGATTATGTACGGTAAATGTTTTGTACATTATAGGAAAAAAATGCAAAATATCCTCCAATTTTAATTCGAATCGAGTCGAATTTTTACATATTTCCACGCCGCCACATATTGTCCTATTTGCTTCTTTTACTTGCCTTGCTTAATTAACTCTCGCTAATTAGCATTTTTTTGGAAGAAGTCAACTAGAACAACATATGGCGGTATGAGAAATATGCAAATCAAAGAACATTTTAGCAATATATGGGCCCTAGCAATTAGCTTTCTCGACTAAGAGTACTCTTTCAAACGTCTTCTGCTGATCGTATTACTAAACGAGGACGTTTAAAATTTTTGGGTGTTGAAAAAGTTTGACCCTACTTTTTTATTTCTATTGTTTGCTAATAGATGGCGCTAATAGTACCCCCTCCCCTCCCCTCTCCCCTCTTCTCCTCTGCTGTATGGCAAATAGCACAAACATAGAAATCAAGATTTTGGAGAGCAAAACATAAAATTTGCATGCATCTGATGTCGAACCAGGAACTTTTATCTTTCGGGGAGTCAACATTATTTCTTACTCAGTCGTCATATAACATGAACGCACGCAAAGATTCACATGTGCTTTTATTATTTTGTGTTCGGTAAGTACAAGTATATTCTTACATAAATTATTGTTTAATTTAATAAATTGTAAAACTCGGAGCCTGCTAAACTAACACTCCTTCTGTATTTCATTAAACTATTGAAAGCGAATGTTGCGTGCACGCGGAAATAGCACAGAAAAAAAAACCGGATGGAAGCAATTTAAAATCACTGGGGCAAGGTCAGTATTACGAGAGCGTAAAAAACACGTGCTTCCATTCAACTTCGAAAAATAAGAATGAATATGTGCATACAGAACACATATGCTTTCTTTTCACAGTTGTAAAATCATATAAATTGTGCATGAAGTAAGTTACGAGAAGGCTCTCTCAATTAGGTACAAGTATTGTACAATTAGGTACAAATTGTTGTACAATTATTTCCCCCAGTTGCCCAGTTGGAGTTGGGGGCATAACACTGGTATTATTTGTAATCACAGTGCTTACTCATGTATTTTGTTTAATATTTTATTTCAAATTCACTGTCAGAAACTAGTGTTGCCAGTTTCTGCATGTAGGTTTACCTACTCTGTTGGTTGTCACTGTCAAGTTTTTAGTATTCGTACAGCATAAAAAGCTATAACCCCTCCCCCTCAAAAATATATACATTGTATACGCCAAGATGCCCAATAGCCTGGCAACACATCATGAAAAAACATGCCAAGAAGACCCAGTGGGTTTATAAGTCAGTGCTACCAATTCCTATTTGTAGGTTAGCTTAGCCAGTGAAAGATCATATAGTAGAATTTTTGTAGAGTGGGTGTTTGCGAGTTCCACGATGCCTTGCCCGAGGATACCCTATGCAGTGTCATCCTGATTGCAGAGAAGTCCTTCGCCTACGACGTGAAGAACGAGAGGGTCACAGAGCAGTTTTAAATTCATAAAAAATTGCCACATACTAAAAATCAACATCCAACACATTTTAGGTTATATAAAATTTGTGAAAACCTTATAATACTGAAATATTAAAACAAACGGAGTCCCCCTTGTAGGTTAGTTCGGTGCGTAAATAAAAAAAATGATAGGTTAAGTTATATCACTTAGGATCGTAAGAAAATTAAAAAAATCGTAAAAAAAAAGATAGGTTAAGTTATATCACGTAACATCGTGATATACCTACCAAGTACGAGTGGGGGAAAAATGAGTGCAGTGAAAATTTGTACTAAAACATCGCTAAACGCTATAACATCGACAAAAAATTGTCAAAATATGTCAAAAACTTATATTCGATTGATGAAAAAAATACCTACAAAATATGATCCTCAAATAATAACGTTCAAACAGTACCTAAATAAAAAAAATGATAGGTTAAGTTATATCACTTAGGATCGTAAAAAAATTAAATAATCGTAAAAAAAGGATAGGTTAAGTTGTATCACGTAACATCATGATATACCTACCAAGTACGAGTGGGGGAAAAATGAGTATAGTGAAAATTTGTACTAAAACATCGCTAAACGCTAAAACATCGACAAAAAATTGTCAAAATATGTCAAAAAGTGATATTCAATTGGTAAAAAAAGACCATACCTACTAAGTACTATTTTGAAACAACCAATATACACTACTGATACTGTTATAGACATTCGTATTATTGAAACTGATGGCAATATTTGCATTCATACGGCTTAGACGTTTATTATTGCGTAACTGTAACTTCATAATAATAATAGTTTAACTCACACGCACACAACACCGAAATTTTGGAGCTTCCCGTGGATGCAACTCGACGGGACTCATACCAAAGACTACAAAAAAGCCTAAATATAGGGTCGTTACACACACAAAATATATATATATATATATATATATATATATATATATATATATATATATATATATATATATATATCCTGAGTGCCCAATTGTATTAATTTCCACGTAGTACACCCTGGACTGCATTTTACATACTAGTGACTAGCGAGGCTCTGGCGTCTGGACTCGTGGCCATTATAATCCTTGGTGGGGCTCGTATTGTGTTGTCCTTACATGTTTATGATTGTCCCTTCATCCGCCTCATCTTATCACGATTCATCCTCATCTTCGCGATTAGCCAGAAGTAGCAGAAAAACGAAATAATAATAAATCAATATGCATGTATTTGTCGTTCATTTAAAGACGAATTTCTACTGGGTTGATCGCTACTATGAGGATGAATGATGAACTAATGAGTGGAGAATGAGACAAACACTGCTATATGCCTTACTATGGTTCAAACTGGGGCCTCTGGATTCCTAAAGCGTTATGCTGTCATGGAGACCCGTTATATACATGTAGAGGGACTTACTTAATCCTTTCCGTTCAATCTTACTCTCTCGATCCTGTTGCAGTTATGTCCACGCTATAATTAATTAAGTTAGTAAACTATTTGCATGAAAATATGCGCACGAGACTCTACCCCCACACCCCTCCAGCACACACAGGCATTTCAAATTGTTTCACTTTACGATTTTTCGGGTGTTCTCTATTGTGCTCGTCTCAAGATGAGATTCTCATCTAATAATCATTTAACTTCATTGCTGTGTCTCGTAATCAAGGGGTCCCGGGGTCGATACCCGGTGAAGGCACATGGTGGTTCGGATTCCACTTTAACCTGTAGGTCCAGTCCCGATTAGCCTTACTGTGCATAAAGTGGACTTAAAACACCAAATCAACCAATCAACCAACCAACCAACTTTATTGCTGCGTGTAGAAGTGTAGACAAATAGTGTTAAAGAACCAAAGACATTGATTCCCTTTTTC
This sequence comes from Lepisma saccharinum, assembly GCF_977018435.1. Lineage (NCBI taxonomy): Eukaryota > Metazoa > Arthropoda > Insecta > Zygentoma > Lepismatidae > Lepisma > Lepisma saccharinum. Next base: position 212,240 of record NW_028143148.1, read on the forward strand.
CTGAATTCAGCATGAATTTGTTCGTTTGCCATCCTCAGTTAACTTGAGAAGGTACGGGAAAGCAGTGAAGAAGAACTACATGTTATAAACATTGCTTCCCAAGAGTTATAATCGCCTCTATGAGGCGATAAACTTGTATGATTTTACATGTTATTAAGCGGCCCGCAGCTGAGGTGTCCCCTTTTTGACGTCACTCTAGCAGAAGACCTTCACGTGCCGCCGTAGCGCGGGAAGCCGGGATAGCACCCCCTGAAGGATACGGGCCATTTTTTTTTTTTTTTATGACCATGCATGGTCAGGACGTCATTTTTTGGGACCTGCATCTTGTACTTTATTACTCATTAACATCTAATATCGATTTATTAACAATAATAGTGGTTTTACTATCTACAAATACATTTCCCTCTGCAACTGTCGCTAGAGGTACGATCATACAGTGTTCCCCAAAATTTACCCAAACATATACACAAAAAGAACGGCACAGGACAGTACGTGGTACCTTATGGCACCAGAGTGTCGACGAGGTTGGTAAGTACCCGATGCCGAGTCGAACGATCCGGCGCCTGCCGAATCTGAAGCAAACCTTGAAGTAGGGTAATCAGCCCTGTTAAGGCGATCTCCTACCCCGGCGAAGGTTTGAGCAATTTTCCATGTAAGCTTATGGGCGTAACTTTAGTCACGATTATCTCGAGAACCAGTAGACAGATAATTTTCAAATTTTAACTGAACGCTGAGAAAGGATGTTTCTAGAGAACCACTGATCGATATTTTCATTTTCTGCATCAACGTCCCCATAATTAATTAATTCATTTTATTTGTGAAATATCAGACTTTTTTTCACTTTTCTTGACAGGGCAACCCTGTTGCCGGCCGGCAGGTTCACTGCAGCTGCTCGCGGTCGCCTAATGACCTTGTAGAAAGAGGGTTTGGAACACGGCGGGTGGTTTCGCCCCAACACACAACAGGTTTAGAAGATGAAACGAAAGCAACATGTCTTTTGGCTTTTAACTGGGTAGCTTTTAAATTATGGACTGGAAATGGTGGCATGAAATTGGTGAAGTGTGTTCCGGACCAAGAAAAATATGAAATTGGAATTTGGTCCGAGAGTTTGAGTCTGAGAGACAAATATGTTTCTAAAGCAGTGGCGTTTCCGTAACAGGGCTGGTTACTACATTATTTTTATTATTGTAAACACACTATTCTTCCATTATAAATGTAGATAACGGACCATACTATATATGCATAAATAAATGTAGAGTTTGTTTTTAAATTTGTTTTATGCACAGAAAGGCTAGCCAGGGCTGGACCTACAGGTTAAAGTGGAGTCCGAACCACAATGTGCCTGCACCGGGTATCGACCTCGGGATTCCTTGATTACAAGACGACGACGTAACCACTACGGCATCGGGAAGATCCGCGTATAAATAATACATGATTACATACGTATATACTAGAGATGGCAAACAATATAAAGTTCGGATTAACCGGAACCGGGTACCTGGATCTGATCCTAGAACCGAGTGTCCGTTGATTGACTGATTAATTTTGTTATTATTCGTCGCTTTCTGATACTTGGATAATTGCAACAATAATGAAGAATGCGTATTAGATGAAATTGTTGAACGGCAACTCACAAAAAAAACTTCTACGCCGTGGCCGGGATTCGAACCCAGGACACCCGGCGTTTTAGCACGCTATGCTAATCACTTCGCACGCAGGTCGGCCCGACTGTCCGGATTTCGGGTTGTGGATGTATGAATTTTACATAATGGCTACATTAGAACCAATTAACTATTAAATCAATCATTTCGAAAGCTCTTATCACTAATGCAATGAAACATTTCATGCACAAAATACAAGTAGCCTATTTATGCCAGTATAATATTTTAATATTTCAATTCCATTGCAAACACTATAAAAAGATAAAGTTACCTGTGCGTACCACTGTGGCATGAAGGCACATTAGAGGATGTGGGGATAGGGCCCCACACATTCTCGAACTGGACCATTTTGGAGGTGGTGATCAGCCCCATACTACTGCAGCTTTTGTCCCCCCCCCCAGGTACCCATTGATTTGAGGCTGGGGCAGCCCCAGAGCCGCTTTATACGGGTACAAGGCCGGAAAAACTCCAACCTTAGATCACCTACCCGGAAATCAAACCCGGGTCTTTCGCATGGAAGTCAGATCCTTTCTCAGTGTTCAATCAAAATTTGGAAAATTTTTGTCGACTGGTTGTCGAGATAATCGTGACCAAAATACCGATAACATCCCATAAGCTTACATAGAAAATGCTCAGACCTTCGCCGGGGTAGGAGATCGCCTTAACACTAACATTCAATGTCAATTTTTCGTATAGATATCTTATATCAGTGTAGCTTACCCAGTATTTTATAATCATACGATCGATCCCCTCGAACCTCTAGAGTATAAAGTTCGAAATTCGTAAATTAGTGATACCCTTGGTTGTCCATACGAAACTACAACAGCCTATACACACAGGGAACAAAATACAATCAATTTATTTTATGCATCAGAAACGCATTCCCGTGGCGCATTGGCTAGCACATCGCTCCACGACGCCAGGGGTCCCGGGTTCGAATCCTGGCCTGGGCATGGATGTTTGTGAGTGTCCATTCGTTAATTTCATCACTCATCCCCATCTTCGCAAATTAGCCAAAAGTGGCACAGAAAGCGAAGTAAAGCCAATCAATCAGAAACGCATTAATTGATGCACTGAAGTTTTTCTTTTTGGCCCCAGCAAAGAATCACTGCTTACAGTTTGATTAATTTCTCTATATTGTTTGTAAAGGTAACGCCAAAGTGCATGATATGATGCAGGTGAGTTCGGCTTTCTATGTCGAGCTGTACATTGAAGTATCAATTGATGCATTATTTTATGCACCGTTATGCATTTTTCTCCGTGATGCACTTAAACATATTGTCTGAGGTACATACTTCATGCATTTCTTGTTTCAACTGATGCATTTACTTTTATGTGTGTAGCTAACCGAAAGGGCACAGATTAAGATCACCAGATTTTTAAAACAACAAAACAGGATATTTTTCAAACGGTACAAAACAGGACGACAAAATGTATACATTTTAATTTAAAAATTTAATGTTTCGAAACTAATTAAATAAATAAATGCTGTGTATATATGTGTATGTAACATATTTAATGTTTTATTATAATTATAATTATTAATAATATGGTGATATGTACTGCACTCCAACCAAGTAGTCCTTGAGAATTAGAAGTCATTCATGGATATTTTGCCCATGAATGGATTTTCTTCAGTACATCCTTATTTTAAAGTTCACACACGTGTGATTAAATTTCACCTTATAAATCAACATAGCTTCGTCTGAAACAGGTTGAAACGTTACCTGTTAAGTATTTTTTATCTTAATAAACTGCCTTGGTCAGCAACATCCCTTTTATATATTAGATAAGATTGCTTTTCTCATTGATTACCTACAGTCATAATAAATATTCAAATTCATGGCTTTTAAGCCGACCTTCGTGGCGGAATGGTTAGCACAGCATGCTATGATGCCAGAGGTCTCGGGTTCGAATTCTGGTCTGGGCATGGGTGTTCTTTGTGAGTGTCCCTTCATCAATGTCATCATATCATCACGCATCTTCATCTTCGCGATTAGCCAAAACCGGTACAAAAACGAAGTAAAATGAACCAAATCAATCAATCAGTAAGTATGTACATTGTGTGTGTGAAATTTAAAATGTAACCTGATTTGGTTGAAGTAAGAACGATTAAATAATAATAAAAAACTAAAGAAGGAGTTTCCGGCACATCATAAACACCTCAAGCCCCTCCATCCTTTCCCTTCTCGATACCTCCTAGAAGCTCTTTTTTTATTTCCCCTTCTTTCCAACTTCTTACCCTTCTTCCGACGCGAGGGAGCGTCTGATCAATGCCGGCTGGCAAAACGACTTCGGTCCGTCAATTTTCAATAGCCATTCGAGTCTGGGAAGGGAATCCTGAGGAGCAAGATACGACCGACCTTGACTCACTTCTGAGGTCAATTTCTTCAAACTTTGGCGTCTTTGAACTAGTTTTCAACCGTGGACAGGTTTTCTCGTCGTCTTCTCAGAGAAGCTTCCTTGATCTTCGCTCGCTCGTTTGCGAGGTTCTTAGCAAACCTTTGCAGCCTCAGTTTACGGGGGCAAAAGCCAGGCGGGGAGCTCTGCTTCCACTCAGTCATCCAGAGGTAACGAGTGTCTGCAATTACAACCACAGAGGAGGGAAGGCTAAAGTGTATATGCCACGATGAAGTGTTAAATGCGGTGGCGACGCCTTGCGGAATAATTTAACACTGAAAACAAAGCGTCCCCGCGCAAATAGAGACGAAAGTAGTTTTGACTAGTTCTTAAGCGGCACCAAATGTGTCAAAAACTTGTTTTCTTTACTTTGTTTAACGCGGCACTTGCCGGATTCTCAGACTAAATTTACACTAACGAATTTCAATCTTAATTAAGTGTAAAAATTTCAAGAAACCTTAAAATAGTGTGGAGTTTCCGAGTATATGACCTTCATGCAATACATTTATAAATATATTTCAAAAAAAGGAAATCTTTCAAATTCAATAGTAACGACTTTTCCATTTTTTGGCCTTCATGCAATAAGTTTATTAATATATTATAAAATTATAAGCCAACAGTAACATATAATTAAAAGATTGTTAAGTTTATCATGATAATAATCTTGGTCCTTATAGTCTGTAACATAATGAGTAAAGTAAAAGTAAAGTGCTCCCCTGTGCTTAGCACCACGCCATGAAGGTGTATAGGGGTGTGGGGGTAACGCCTCACACTTTCTTGATCCGGTCGTGAGTGGGGGTGATGTGATCAGCATCACGCCCCTGACCGCCTTTACCTGGTTTTCCCCAGGTACACATGTCATTCGACGCTGGGTGGGCACCGGGGCCAATTCCAATGTTAGAAAAGTTCCCGGATTTGAACCGGCCGGGGATCGAACTCGGGACCTTTAGCATGGTAGTCAGACGCAATATCGACTCTTTTTTTTAAAAAGGAATGCCCCTATGCGGAAGTATTTCCCATCATTCCCACTTTCACTCATATCAATTAGACTATTTACTCGATTTTTCTCATGCTTTACCCGGGACTCGAACCCGGAACCCCCGAAGTTGTAGCGCGCTGTGCTAACCACTCTTTTTTTTTTTTTAAAGGAAATACCCCCTACACGGAGGTATCCCCCACCATTCCCTCTTTTTCTCACTTTTACACTTTTCAATTCTTACATTTTCTTTGTTTCTTATCAACTGGACGATCACAAATACCCATGCCTTACCCGGGACTCGAACCCAGAACCCCTGGCGTTGTAGCGCGCTCTGCTAACCACTTCGCCACGGAGGTCGACACCACTCCGCCACGGAGGTCGACTGACTGAGCCACCGTGGCCACTTGTATCTTAATAAGAAGATAGAGAAATTCGGGTTAGTGCCTTCTTCTTTCTTCCACCATCATACTTAGGATAGCTGTAGTAGGGGACAAAGCTCTAGCATTCTGTTCTCGCACCTTGTTTTAAAGGACCTATAATTTCAAAGAATTCTCGTAGAATTGTCCAGAATCGACATGTGGGCATATGCCTGATAATATAAATATCCGAACAAACAGATAAATATCTGCTTCATTTGCAGGAAATATAAAAAAATATATAGAAGGACATTTAGTTAATAACATTAACGTTTCAAGGTATATGTCGAAATTCAAATTATTTGTACAGTTGTGAATTCTACGGGAGTTTGACACGTTCTTACAGTCAAAAGAACAAAATTTAAACCAAACACAATAAAAATGATCACATGAAGACTCGTGGCATTTACGTGATGCCTCTCAGGGTATTGGGTAATAATATCCTGTACGTTCGTTGGCCAAATGAAAATCAAAGTCAAGGTTTCACGAGGAGAAAAGACGTATATTTTACTTCTTAGCAAAATAAATGCTCTTGTGCATAAAATCCATTTCACTCAAAGAAATAACAGTTTCTTACAATTGCCGGTCCCGTGGCGGAGTGGTTAACACATCGCGCTACAACGCTAGGAGTCCCGAGTTCGAATCCCGGCCTGGGCGTGGATATTTGTGAGTGTCCATTCATAATTGCATCTCCATCTTGGCAAATTAGCCAAAAGTGGCACAAAAAGCGAAGTAAAATAAAGCAAATCAGAAAAAAAAAAGCTTCTTACAATTTAACTTGACCACTTTTTAAAACTAAAAGCCCGAACTAAACGTAAAGACAGAACTCAACTCAACTCAACTAAGATTTATTGGACTTACAGCTTACAGGTGGCTGTTTATGCCCAGCATACATTATAAGTACATAAGATACATTTTTAATATAAATTTTACACACAAAGTTCATAAACGCTCTTAAATACAATTTTATATAACTACATTAACTCATTCAGTAACAAAAATATATTATAATTTTATATCATCTTTTCTCAAAAAAGCAAGTATAACATATCCAATTCTAATATCTGGAGCATACAACATTGAAGTCATATTAATAGGGAATGGAACATTAATTTTTGACAATGTTTTGTATAAAGTCTTTCTTCTCTCTGAGTGAATTGGACATTCCAAAATAATATGATGAGCATCACCCCTTAAATCCCCACAGTCACAATTCGGAGATTTTAAAATGTGTATTTTAAATAAATGATGATATGTTCTCGCGTGACCACTTCTTAGTCTATTTATTAAAACAATTGCATTTCTTGAACCTTTACAATTATAAAACCAAGGTTTTTTCCTAGTGTAATCAACATAAGGACGATAACTTTCACCAACGCTTTCTAATGCATTATTACACCATAAATTCCATTCTTCAAAAATTTTCTTCTTAACCCTCGGCAGAAGATTTGTGTAATGCAATGGTAACTGGATTGTTTCATTCATCTGAGCAGCTTGTTTTGCATATCTGTCTGCTTGTTCATTTCCGTAAATATTAATGTGTGATTTTACCCACACATAATGAACTACCTTTCCATTGCTAATTAAGCTATTAGTTGCACAAATACAATTGATGACATATGGTGAAATTTTAAATACATTTTTATAATTAGATTGTATTGCTTGTAAAACACTTTGCGAATCAACCAGTATTAGAAATTTCTGTTCAGGAACTGTACCAATATAAATCAAAGCTTGATATACCGCATATATTTCTACTGTAAATATGGATGCCTCCTCTGGTAACCTAAACATTTTTGATATATTTCTTTCAGTATCATAAAGAGCTGCTCCTACTCCACTTTCAGTTTTAGACCCATCTGTATATATATGATAAAAGTCTTCCCAAGATTCTCTAAACTCAGCTGAATGATTATATTTCGGGAAATATATATATTTTGAATTGGTTGTGTGGGAAATTCTAACGAGTATACTGGCAATGTTCTTGCTATGAGTACTTGACTACATTCATGATGATATTTACTAAATAGTTGTACCCAAAGCGTAGCTGATTTATCATTGGTTATTCCTGAATCATGCAGCTCTAAAAGATTTAATAAAACATCATTGAAAGGATGCCATGGTGAATGTTGAATTTTAAATAACATTTTTATAGCAATTAACTTTATCATCACAGAAACCGAACATTCTACTGACTCCATATATACCACTACATTAGGAGTACTGTTCATTAATCCCAAACATCTTTTTAGAATTTTTCGTTGCTGGACTTCAAGTGGAGAAAGTTTTGTTACTGGAAGATTACACAAGACCATTAATCCATAATCTAATACTGCTCGATAATAATTCTTATAAAACATAAGCATGCTGGTAGGATGTGTTCCCCATTTGGTATTCGCCATAGCTTTAAATAAATGAAATATTTTATCGGATCTATTTTTCATCATATTTATTTGATACTGCCATGATAATGAAGCATCAAAGTATACACCTAGATATTTTACTTGTGAAACAATTGGAATTTGTAATCTCCTAGGAATAATGTTGAAAATATTTTGAAGACCCTTATGCTTAAATACTACTATTTTGGACTTTTCTAAAGATATTGATAATTTTTTCTGCTTTAACCATTCGTTATATTCTATTAATTTATATTCAAACATTGAAAAATCTTTTAAGTGATTGTTTGAGTCTAAATATATACATACATCATCAGCATATTGTAGAAACTGAAATGGGGAATCTATTATTGTTTTAATATCTGATAAATAAACATTAAATAATAATGGGCTAAGAGGACTTCCCTGTGGTAGTCCTTGTCCAATATACGTATATTGGACCTACCATTTCTGAACCAAAATGAAAATAAAGTTGTCTTTTAGATAACAATTTCCATGTCATTATGAGTATACAATGTGGCACTTTTAGTAATTGTAGTTGTCTCAATAGAACAGTAATATCTACGTTGTCATATGCACTTTGAATATCAATAAAGGCTGAAAGTACTGATTGGTTTCTTTTAATAACGCTATAAATATGGGAAGATAATGTTACTAATGCATCCTGGGTTCCATAACCTTTAAGAAATCCCATTTGTCTGGGAGAAAATACCTTTTGACCTTCCATAAACCACTCTAATCTTTTTAATAAAAGTTTCTCGAAAATTTTTGCCAGTACGGAACTTAGAGCTATTGGGCGATATGACTGACCCAACGAAGGGTTTTTCCCTGGTTTTAGAATTGGTATAATAATTTGAGAGGTCCATGCAACGGGAATTTTGCCCGATAGGAATATTTGATTGAAAATTTTACATAACATGCTTAGTGCATTCTGTGGAAGATTTCGTACCATAGAATACGTAATTCCATCAATGCCAGGAGCAGAATCTTTAGACCCTTGAAGAATTTCATGAATTTCATTTACAGTGATAGAGGATGTGAACCCCTTTGAGTATTTTGATGTAGATGAGAACGTGTAGAATATATTAGGAGGTTCACAGGCTGATGTAAAGGGTGTAGGAATGACTTTATTAATAAAATCGGTTTTCCATTCAGCGGACAAAGGTAAAGTCCGACTTACATGTGCTTTTCTAAGTGATCTGAACTTGCGCCATATGACGTCTAATTTTGTGTTAGGGTTTATTTCTTCGCAATATTTTTGCCATGAAAATCTCTTAGCCTTTATATATACTTTTCTAGATTTTGCAGTAGCTCGTTTCAAATTTATCAAAGTTGCAGGTGAAGGAGCACTTACAAATTGTTTCAATGCTTGTATTCGCTTCCTTTTTGCTTGGAAACATTCTTCATTCCACCAATCTATTTTAGGAAAATTTCGATCATATTGCGGTTTTAGTCGGGGACAGGCATAATCCATAACTTGAGTTATTATATCCACAAATTTTTCATATTGTACAGTATATTGGTTTTGATATTCTTTAGCTGAAAATTTTAAGTCTAAAACTGAATTATATTTCATCCAATCTGCCCTCTTTACGCTCCACTTACGAATTGTTTTTTGTTTTATTAATTTTGGAAATTTTTGAGATAATGTTAGCGTGATGAAACATGGAAAATGATCACTAGTTCGTAAATCAAAGTCTATTTCCCACACAAAATCAAAACACTGATTACACTGTGTAACAAATTTACAACTTTTTCTCTTTCCGAAATGAATGCAACTGTTTCCCATAGAACTTGTCACGCTGATTACAGTGGTGTAACTGAAATTCCTGTATCAGCCTCCGATTTCGAGAAATAATAGTTGAAAATTTTATTATGTAATGTAAATGCTATGCTATTTGAAGCACTGCAGGACATGGGATGTAACGAAGAATGAAACTAAAAGTAATTCGTTTTCGAAATTACACAGTACAATAAGCAAATATTACATGACGACAATGCTATCGATCTGCATAAATACCAGTACCGGTACCGAAATAGGCTACTTGTATATACCCTGCCCAACCCCCTGTCCCACATCCCTAGCTGCTCCCTTATCCCACCCTGAGACAAAGGTACCTACGTAAACGCCTAAATGAAATTAACATCAATTCAAGAACTACAAATATATATTATGAACAAAATATGTTATGTATTACACCAATAGGTATCAGAAGTAACAATACAGATCAAATTAAGTAATGTACATACATGCAAGTATGGAAAGGATGATACATAAAGTATCGTTCAGTATCACAGTCACTTAACGTCCAACCATTTGGTGGCACAGGAACAGGTAACTCATTACAGTGTGGAACAGGCCTAATAGCAGAAGGTACACATGGATAGTTGATTGACTTGTTTGTTTTTGCGGTTATTCCACGAATGTTTATTAAACGAATATAAGAGTCTGTGGAGTGGTCTTGTGGCTCACGCCACACCATTAGCACAGCAAATGACATTGCCTTGTGTGTTCCGTTCAACCATCCCTGAAGGTTCACAGCACAGGATTTACAATACACGTGCTTAGCCCATTTTTTATCCTGGTCCCCGACTTTGCAGGAAAAGTACAGTTCATAAGATTTTTTCACAGCAGGTGTCAGTTGAGTAACATTGGACTTAATAGTCAGTCTTCCACATATGTAACAGGACTTGTTTGGGTTTTTTACACAATTTCTTGGCATGATTTACAGTAAAGATACATCAAACACATATAATGTCAGAACCGGAGATACTTGTCACATCCCATCCGAACAGGAATATCTAACAGTCACACGTAGCAACAAACTGAAATCTTTGTGCTGCCAGTCCAACTTTCAGTACCTTCTGAGCAGTACATTTTAACACGGTGTGAACTCGTACAAGAGTTCTCGGAACAAACATCCAGAACAACAATGAATAACAACACACAAACACACTCTCAATAATGTACCACCGGCTTCTGATACGTATTTTCACGCAGTGTTGCAACTCCACAAGAGGAAGTGTTGCCACCTTGAAAGAGGGAAATTTCGTATTTTAAAAATCCCTTTTTCCCATTTACGGGAAAATGGAGGCTGATACAAACAAATGAACTAGTGCTCCTACATCAGGGTACCAAGGGGTATTATGGTCACTACATACCATCCAGGAAAGAAAACCTTTGTTACACAGTGTTATCAGATATTAAAGTTAGATCAATAGAGGACATATTATTTCCATTTGGTGGAACATGTGTTGGAGATCCATAATTTATAACTGCCAAGTTATTATAATCCATCCAATCTTCAACTGTCTTTCCCAAAGTATCAATTCTATGATCACCCCACAATGTATTATGACAATTAAAATCTCCTGTTATGATAAAGGGATGTTGAAAGCCAGATATAAGAGAATTTAGATGAGAGTTCTGTATTTGTTGCGAAGTATAATGAGATGGAATATACAAGGTAATAATATTATAAAGTAAGTTGTTTAACTGAATTTGTATACCGACCACTTCTACATTATATTTGGAAAATAAAATCATGTGTTGAATTAAACTGAATTTGTTGAAATGGTACACTTTCATGAACAAAGATTCCCACACCCTTATTTCGCACATTATAATCATTTAATATACTATGATAGTGAGCAATATGAATATTTTCTGATTTTAAACCCCATACCTCACTAACGCAAATAATTAACGGGTGACACTCATCTATTAATTTAATTAATTGAAGTTTCCTTGCAGAGAAGGATCTTAAATTCCATTGTATTATTAATGGCAAGAATTTTCTTTGCTGGTAACACATTGTTGTTTTAAATTAAGGTGTGTCCCCGAAATCTTGTAAGTCTTGAATTAGTTTTAAAATTTGTACAGAAATTTCATTACATTTTAAGATTATTTTCCTAATATATAATAAATCATCACTCACTGAAATTGTTGTGGTAAGTTCAGCTATTAGATGTAGCAGATTTACTAGCGATTCTTTCTGAGAAGGACTCTCCGCTGTTGTCCGGCGTCCAATCGAATCAGATTTTCTATCCTGTTCCTTAGAGGAACACGTCGTGCTCACAGGTTCACTTGTATTAGCCACTGCTGATGATGTTGACGCAATTTGTGGATCCTTGTGTTTATTTTTGTCCTTTATCAAAACAGGTTTAATTGTTTTCCTCAATTGTGAAGCAGAATGCAGTCTAAAATTTTCCCCGTGTTGTTTTTTAAAACTTTCATAAGACCAGTCAGATTCTGGTGGCACTTTCTTCCAACAGAGGTTACTCAGATATGTGTCATTTCTTCTATTTTCCCAATCTGTAACAGAATTTAATCTGATCGTAGTAGGACTTTCTGATGTGCAAGGGCTTTCCTTGTTTATTGATTCGGGGCGTTACCCCCACACCCCCTATACGCCTTCATGGCGTGGTGCTATGCACAGGGGAACACTTTACCTTTTTCTTTACCTTATCTCTAGCAATTTAGGAAAGTCTTTAGCAGAGGTCGCATATGTTCGCTGTTCATTTCGTGGATCAATTCCAAAAAGTACTTGTTTCCTTGCATCTTGATAGGAGATGTTGTTATAAGCAATCAGCCTTTGTATTTCTCTCTCTTGCTCCCATCTTACACATGACTTATCGGTAGATAAGTGGTTTCCTTTGCAATTAATACATTTAGGACTGGCATTGCAGATTCCATGTTCCGCTTGACCGCATCTATAACACACGGGAGAGGATTTACACTGTGTTTGTGTGTGTGAGAAACGGAAACATTTCTTGCATAAAATCACAGATCTTACTTTTGGCTTCACTTCAAATATTTGTCTCCACAACTTCACTTCTTTTGGTAGCTGTTGAGATTGAAATGTTACACTAATCAGTTTAGTAGGTTCTTGCCTTACTTCCCCCTCTTCATTGAAAAAGGTTTTCTTCATCCTTATTACATCTATTATTGGAACTTCAGCTCTAATGTCTTCGATTATCTCGTCTACTGGGATGTCGGTAGGTACACCATATATTAATCCTTCTCTCACTAATAGACCTTTAGGAATTCTGGCTTCTAAATGGTATTTTTCCTTGATGAATTCATTTTTAGCAAATTTATTTGCATCATATGCTGTGCGAAATGTCAATTTTGCCTGCTTCAAACCACTTTGTTTAACGAATTCAACATCAACCTTCTCCTTACACAAATTATAACCTAATTTTACCGTATTCAGGCTCTGTGATCCAGGTAATGTACTGTCCACCAACACGATATATGGGCCTTGATGTCCCTCATAATATAAAGACATATCATATGCCTCATTTCTATATTTAGCAACACCAACCTTTGTACTTGCACTTACTTTCGGATTTTTTGGGTTTTTCTCCACTTCAGGTTCCGTGCATTCTTCATTAGATCGACCTCTTTTGAAAGAAGTCTTATCACTAACTTCCATTTCCGCTAACTGTTCAGGTACAATCACATTCATATCACTCTGGATTGCTTGCATTAAATTTTCCTCATTAATCTTCACATCCTGAGCCATCTTGGGAAATCACAAGCGTTTTTATTTCGCTTTTCTCTTTCACATATCAAATGTAAAATGTATAGAGAGATTTAATCTTGTAACTCTAGAACTATTATTCTCAAATCAAACTTCAATTAATTAGATCTCAAACTAAAAAAACAAACAATTCAACACGCTATTCACACAGAATCCAAACGATACCACCATGAAAAATCGCTCAACATCGCACTTTCCAAGACAGAACACAATCGTAATTTCCATGGCAACAGCTCTTAACATATACAAGTCGGTCACTATCCTGATATTATCGGTGATAGGTCTAAATATTTAAACACCACAAGAATCACAAAATAAATAATAGATATTAAGATTAATAACAATAAACATTTGTAGAGTAATAAAGGAAGTTAACAACAATAAATATCGGTCCAAGTGGAAAGGACGTGTCAAATTGTGAATGTATCCTGTAACAGAGCAAGATTCTCGTAATGGTGGCTGCAGAAAAATGTCCAAGGGGATAAATATCGGAAAGTTTTATCCTTATGTTAGATACAATGACATCATAAGCAAGGATAAGGAAGATATAAAAGAAGATGAAAGAAGGGAGAGAAAGAGAGAGCAGTGAGAGACGGGTAAAGAAAGAGAAAAGAAGAAGCGACACACACACACACACCACACAGCCAGAGAGAGATGGGAGAAATAAATGAAATAGGAAAAACAATGCAAATCACGTATAGATGGAAGAATGCAGATACAGAGATTGGCGAGAAGGAGAAAGAATGAAATAGAGAAGTGACACAGACAGACAGAGAGAGAGAGAGAGAGAGAGAGAGAGAGAGAGAGAGAGAGAGAGAGAGAGAGAGAGAATACGAAAAATAGACAAACGAGAGAGAAGATAATGAAAGGAAGAAATAGAGATGCGAGGTAGATACATAGATAGAGTAAGAAAGAAATGGAGAAACCAGAGAGAAGCAGGAAAAGAAAATACAAAAGAAATAGAGAAAGAAGAGAGAAGAGATGCAAGAGAGACAGAGAATAAGAATGAAATATAGAAGCAAAAGAGAGAGAGAGAGAAAGAAAAATAGAAAAGCTTGAGAAAAAGATAGATTAAGAAAGATATAGAGGTGCGAAAGATAGAGAGAAAGACAGAATTCGAAATAAATAGAGAAGTGAGAGAACGAGAAAGAAATAGCCAAGTGAGAGACAAGAGAGAAAGAAAGAAAAATAGCAAGATATACTAGAGAAGAATGAAAGAAAGAAAGAGATAAGCGAGAGAGAGAGAGAGGGAGAGAAAAAGAAAAAGAGATGTTTAGAGAGAATGGGAAGAAATAGGGAAGCGAGAGAGAGAGAGAGAGAAGCAAGGCAGGCGGAAAGAAGCAGAGAATAAAGAGGAATGTCAGATAAAAGAGAGAAAGAAGAAAGGGACAGATAATAGTAGGAGAAAGATATAAAAAGGAATGCTCAAGAAGACAGTAAGTAAACAAGAACGAAGAAGTACTAAAATAGAAAAGGTCGAGATTAGAAAGATTGATTGATTTGGTGTATTTTACTTTTGCCACTTTTGGCTAATCACGACGATGAGGATGAGTGATGATACGATGAAATTGATGAAAGGACACATTTCAAGTTTTCTAATGTCATCGTTACTCAATGTCTTTCGTATACTGATTTCATTGTGTCTTTAATGTTGTTTTTTCAATGTACAAGATTAAATCCTGTTCTGAGGCTTTAGTCATACCTACCAAAGGAAAGAGATCTCTATAGATAAGTTGTGTTTGATGTAACGCAATGTTAAATTGGATTACAAAATAAGAGGGTAGGAATGCGATGCCCAGAGGCTCGAATCGAAACGATGACACGGATGCTTCTGAATCTTTACAAGACGAAGAACGGGACCATCCTTGATCAACATTTATTATATTTAAAGCATTCTTGTTGATGCATCAGGCATCACTTCTAACAATGCGAGGTGCAAGTAACAATGTTTCCACTGTTGTAACGTTGCGTGAAAGCGCAGAAAGCTTTCGATTGAGATCCAGAACAGTTAGATTTTGAACGATCGCAGTTTTCTAAATGGAAAAACTCCATTCAACGATGCAGTGCCCAGTGACAGGACGCAGGCAGACCCCAGGTCTCTTGCGAGCTATGATGAGAGGACGACTGCTAAGCCCTGTTATGCAGGAAGCTATGAGAACAACCCCTCGATCCCTCGTACGAAGATCAGTGCGTAGGATGATATTCATCGAGGCGTATGAATCTTCGTGCAGCCTTCAGTTCTACAGGATTAAGATTTTGGATATAGTGAAATTAGCAGCAGAGTATTTTCTCTCGCATGGTAGTGATATTTTCACAGAGAGCCAGGATCTTACTATGTGGACAGAGCAAGAAGCATGCGATAGACTTCTTCAAATTTCAAGTGATGAGTTTCTTCAGCCAATACAAATTGTAGAGAAGCAGTTAGTAGTTACACAGAGAACATTTGGACGAAACAAACTAGTGGAGAAACGTTTAAATCTTAGGGAGTTGGATAAAAGATTTCACAGTCTTAGTTTCTGCAAGTTGACACACTGGTACATGAGAGAGATGTTACCAGCATACGGTACTTATAAGTTAAAGTATGTTGGAGTACTTGTTATGTACTTTTTCAAGTGTCCCGAGCAAGGTATTAGTAAGCAAAGAGCATATTGCGTGCAGGATGAAACAACAGGAAAGATTCGTTATTTTCCTATTAGGCATACAGCTCAAAAAAACAAACGTCGTTCGTATTCCCAAAAAGCCGACAAAATGCAATATGTGCGAGAGCAGAACTTGATAGCTTCAACACAAAAACTCAGAGAAACGAGTTGCAATGTAGAACTGTATGCAATGTCGTATAGCCCAATCGACCATTTCATTGGACAATTTACCTCTGCGTTGAAATATTTTGGAACGAATGCTATCCACTCCAGAGAACGACAGCAGAGGAAGTTGAGTATAAATTCGGGAAAATGTGAGGCAAGCATTAAGAACAAATATCGTAAAAGAAGAGAATTCGAAAGATTGGATACTTTCATGCTAAAAGGCCTTGATAGAGAATCCGAGGACAAATATCAGGCAGACGATGAACTAGAACGTACAGGAATGTGGGATGCAATGACGAAAGAAAGAAAAGCTGATTGCAGAAGTGAAGAAGACATCCCCATTCCAAACTACATAACTACCCAAACGGACTTCACAAAACGAGAGAAATTTTTCTTAGAATGTGACTACCTGAGCACAAACTTTAAAAGCATGAAAAAGACGGCACATAACTTAAATGTTACGGAGGAATTAGGATCGAAGGAAAGGTGGGATCTGGTGCAGAAGTTGGATACTGAACACCAGAGTAAGGAGCCAAGACTGAAGAAGATAAGGGAAGCGGCGGCGGAACTGATCGGGGAGTCTGAAAGCATCAAAGACACGGTCACAATTTTTGGGAAGATAGTCGAAGATCAGTTTCACATGATTGGGGCAAAGATCGAAGAAAGCACCGAAGATGTGAGGTGGTCAGATCTTCCAGGCGATGAAGGGCTCAAGTGGAACTTGTCTAGACTCGAACACCAGAGAGACATTTCTGAACGCTCGCGAAGCTTTGTGGAGATACGCAAAGATCTGACATTATTTTACCACCCCAGGTCCGAAGGAGAAAAAAGAGATATGACAGTGCAGGCTGAAGATATTTCGCAAGATGACCTTTGGGACTTCTATACCTGGACCATAGGAACGCTCAGAAATATGGAGGACAGCGTAAATAAAGTTGAGGCCCATGAGATAACACCCGGTGAAAAATTAAGAATAATGTACGACGTGCGAGACCAGTACTACAACGTTATAAAGAATGTTGTGTTGAAATTCAAGAAGGCCGCGTCGGACAAAGTGAAAGAAAAGGAACTTCTTTGTCGAAAAGTCAGTAAGCTTCTTGACGAGGCAGAAGAGGATTATAATGAAATAAGAACGCAAATAAACATCAGATACAAACAAAAACTGCTAGCAAAGAAAAAGCTTGAGGCTCAGAAACTTTCAAAGGTTAAGAGAGACTCATTAGAGAGGCAACAAGAAGTTAATGATGGAAATTGCCCGAAATATGACAAGTCTTGCAAAATAAGGGGAGACCTATTAGACCGGAAGCATGATGAAGCTCAGGTGGATGAGGCCTTTTCCGATGCGAAGAGGCACTCTTTTGATAGGCAGCAGGAAGTAGAGAATGAAAATAGCCCGAAAGATCACAAGACATGGAATATAAGGGGAAACCCATTAGACCGGATTCATGATGAAGTTCAGGTGGATGAGGCCTTTTCCGATGCGAAGAGACACTCTTTTGATAGGCAGCAGGAAGTAGAGAATGAAAATAGCCCGAAAGATCACAAGACATGGAATATAAGGGGAAACCCATTAGACCGGATTCATGATGAAGCTCAGGTGGATGAGGCCTTTTCCGATGCGAAGAGGCACTCTTTTGATAGGCAGCAGGAAGTAGAGAATGAAAATAGCCCGAGAGATCACAAGACATGGAATATAAGGAGAAATCCATTAGACCGGAAGCATGATGACTCTCAGGCCGATGAGACATTTTTCATTGAATACAGTGATCTGAGCAAATACTTCCAACGCATGAAGGAAAGTGCGCCCAACTTATATGGTACGGAGGAATTACAATTGGATATGTTGCGGAAATTCCACATTGACCACCGTAGTAATGAGCCAAGAATGAAGAGGATGAAGGAAGCGGCCGCGAAACTGATCAAGGAGTCTGTCACCATCAGAGACACGGTGTCGGACAAATTGAAAGAAAAGGAACTTCTTTATCGAAAAGTCAAAAAGCTTCTTGACGAGGCAGAAGAGGATTATAATGAAATAAGAAGGCAAATAAACATCAGATACAAACAAAAACTTCTGGCAAAGAAAAGGCTTGAGGCTCAGAAACGTTCAAAGGTTAAGAGAGACTCATTAGAGAGGCAACAAGAAGTTAATTATGGAAATTGCCCGAAATATGACAAGTCTTGCAAAATAAGGGGAGACCTATTAGACCGGAAGCATGATGAAGCTCAGGTGGATGAGGCCTTTTCCGATGCGAAGAGGCACTCTTTTGATAGGCAGCAGGAAGTAAAGGATGGGAAATGCCAGAGAGATCACAAGATATGGAATATAAGGAGAAACCCATTAGACCGGATTCATGATGAAGCTCAGGTGGATGAGGTCTTTTCCGATGCGAAGAGGCACTCTTTTGATAAGCAGCAGGAAGTAGAGAATGAAAATGGCCCGAAAGATCACAAGACATGGAATATAAGGGGAAACCCATTAGACCGGATTCATGATGAAGCTCAGGTGGATGAGGCCTTTTCCGATGCGAAGAGGCACTCTTTTGATAGGCAGCAGGAAGTAGAGAATGAAAATAGCCCGAAAGATCACAAAACATGGAATATAAGGGGAAACCCATTAGACCGGATTCATGATGAAGCTCAGGTGGATGAGGCCTTTTCCGATGCGAAGAGGCACTCTTTTGATAGGCAGCAGGAAGCAGAGAATGAAAATAGCCCGAGAGATCACAAGACATGGAATATAAGGAAAAATCCATTAGACCGGAAGCATGATGACTCTCAGGCCGATGAGACATTTTTCATTGAATACAGTGATCTGAGCAAATACTTCCAACGCATGAAGGAAAATGCGCCCAACTTATATGGTACGGAGGAATTACAATTGGATATGTTGCGGAAGTTCCACATTGACCACCGTAGTAATGAGCCAAGAATGAAGAAGATGAAGGAAGCGGCCGCGAAACTGATCAAGGAGTCTGCCACCATCAGAGACACGGTGTCGGACAAATTGAAAGAAAAGGAACTTCTTTGTCGAAAAGTCAAAGAGTATCTTCAGGAGGCAGAATTGGTTTATAATTTATTAAGAAGGCAAATAAACATCAGATACAAAGAAAAACTGCTAGCAAAGAAAAAGTTTGAGGCTCGGAAACGTTCAGGCGATGAAGGGCTCAAGTGGAATTTGTCTAGACTCGAAGACCAGAGAGACATTTCTGAACGCTCGCGAGGCTTTGTGGAGATATGCAAAGATCTGATATTATTTTTCCACCCCAGGTCCAAAGGAGAAAAAAGAGATATGACAGTGCAGGCTGAAGATATTTCGCAAGATAACCTTTGTGATTTCTATACCTGGAACATAGGAACGCTCAGAAATATGGAGGACAGCGTAAATAAAGTTGAGGCCCATGAGATAACGCCCGGTGAAAAATTAAGAATAATGTACAACGCAGGAGACCAGTACTACAACGCTATGAATAATGTTGTGTTGAAATTCAAGAAGGCCGCGTCGGACAAACTGAAAGAAAAGGAACTTCTTTGTCGAAAAGTCAGTAAGCTTCTTGACGAGGCAGAAGAGGATTATAATGAAATAAGAACGCAAATAAACATCAGATACAAACAAAAACTTCTGGCAAAGAAAAGGCTTGAGGCTCAGAAACGTTCAAAGGTTAAGAGAGACTTATTAGAGAGGCAACAAGAAGTTAATGATGGAAATTGCCCGAAATATGACAAGTCTTGCAAAATAAGGGGAGACCTATTAGACCGGAAGCATGATGAAGCTCAGGTGGATGAGGCCTTTTCCGATGCGAAGAGGCACTCTTTTGATAGGCAGCAGGAAGTAAAGGATGGGAAATGCCAGAGAGATCACAAGATATGGAATATAAGGAGAAACCCATTAGACCGGATTCATGATGAAGCTCAGGTGGATGAGGCCTTTTCCGATGCGAAAAGACACTCTTTTGATAGGCAGCAGGAAGTAGAGAATGAAAATAGCCCGAAAGATCACAAGACATGGAATATAAGGGGAAACCCATTAGACCGGATTCATGATGAAGCTCAGGTGGATGAGGCCTTTTCCGATGCGAAGAGGCACTCTTTTGATAGGCAGCAGGAAGTAGAGAATGAAAATAGTCCGAGAGATCACAAGACATGGAATATAAGGAGAAATCCATTAGACCGGAAGCATGATGACTCTCAGGCCGATGAGACATTTTTCATTGAATACAGTGATCTGAGCAAATACTTCCAACGCATGAAGGAAAATGCGCCCAACTTATATGGTACGGAGGAATTACAATTGGATATGTTGCGGAAATTCCACATTGACCACCGTAGTAATGAGCCAAGAATGAAGCAGATGAAGGAAGCGGCCGCGAAACTGATCAAGGAGTCTGCCACCATCAGAGACACGGTGTCGGACAAATTGAAAGAAAAGGAACTTCTTTGTCGAGAAGTCAGTAAGCTTCTTGACGAGGCAGAAGAGGATTATAATAAAATAAGAAGGCAAATAAACATCAGATACAAACAAAAACTTCTAGCAAAGAAGAAGCTTGAGGCTCGAAAACGTTAAAAGGTGAAGACAGACTTATTGGAAACACATCAGGACACTTGCCTAAACGCAAAACCTTGCCAAGAAGAAGAATCTTTCAAAGAGGACCAAGATCCAGTGAAAGACGACCAACCAAACATTATTCGCAGATTTCTAAGACTGTTTTACATAATTAATAAAAACTAGAAGCGTGTATTAATATAGTTGATTTAAAATAAATTACAGTACAAATGCAGTATTAAAATGTTAATTCTATCAGTAATGAGCAAAACTTTTAAATTCAGTAATACCTTTGTTAGCTGATGTGATATAAATACTTAAAGTGTGTGGTTGGGTTTTTGTTCTTCAGGCAATTTCAGTTATCTTATGGTGATTTTATGCCCCTTGAGTTAATCGCCATAATGACGATGATTGATGAACTGATGTAATAAGAGTGCAAGTGAGTGATGCTTTTGCATACTACGAGGGCACAACATTGGCCAGTCACTTGTCATTTATACAAAAGCGAAACGCATTTTCAGAAGAGGTTATATTTCCTTACAACTTCGATTCATTTGCGCCACTAATGAGAACATTTAAAAAAGAGAAACAACTTAGTCTCCCAATTGTACCTCAATAAAAAGAAAAAATACCTATGTGAGAAAGACATAAACATTACTTTTAAATTTGGTTGGGTTAAATATTCTCCAATAATTATATTAAATTCCGTAGTAGTTTGCAAAACACTTCATTTTAAACAAAAGTCATCTTAAATTCTCCTCTTTTGATTTTTAAACAAGATGGACAATGCCATGTCGAAGAATTGAAGAATATATAATATTTTAATGTCTAATTAATTTTGTATAAAAATTAATGGAAAATGAGTTGGAATTTGTAACAAATACTACTCCTTCGGTTTCTGTAAGATCCATAATTGAGCCATTTCACATGTCTTCCATACTTCCCTATCTCACCAATTTCGACCGGTGGGGATACATGGTGCTTTTCATTCCACTTTAAACTGTGCATAAAAGTGTACTCAAACTCAAAGTCTGTTTTTAAAAGGGGAGACTTAAAAAATTTACATAGCGGCAAAAACCAAAAATTCTAGTCATATCTCGCGACTTGCAAAATTGCTACTTTCAATAGTTGGCCCCCCTCTTTCCCCTAAGACGTTCATACTAGATTTGCACAGCACAGTTAAAGCAACAAATGAATACAAATTACAATTTTACACACATAATTAATGAATCCAACAGGTGCCTGCAATCAACAGCACTATTGTATTAATTTACACAACATTAATATGCAATACACATGTGTTGACAAACACAAAAAACGACAGTTGATAAAATCACATGAAATGGATACTGCGCCGGCGCGATAACCTTTCGTGGCTGGCGGGAAGGGGAACGGTAGAGAGAACACCATTTCATACAGTCAGTCGCAATGGAGGGTTGGAGATTTTAATAATGTGCTACTTGTGTTTGCAGTTATTACGAAACGAAGTCTGTGACAGGAGAGCAGCAGACGACCGTCCATTGGTCGACAGGGACACGGGATTCGAACCCGGGACCTCTGGCGTAGTAGTGTAGTGTGATAACCACTCCGCAACAGAGGCCGGTGAAAACTAGAAAGAAGATACAAGGAAAAGAAGTAGAGAAAAGGTGTTACAGGAAAAATAGAGAGAGAAAGAAGAGTAAAGTAGGTAATCTCTTGTTATTCTAGGGCGGCAAGTGCCCCCCCCCCCCCCAGTTGATTCTCCCTGTGGGCAGCATTTCCATCTTTGAATCTCAGAGATCCATGCAATCCCAGGGTAATTGGTAGATGATTTATTTAATTAATAGATGATTTACATGAAGTTCATTAGAAAATAAATAGAACAGAATAGACTATACCAGAACGTTCATAGCCTTCAGTAAACTACCACGTTTAAGATTAAACACGCCGATATCTCTGTTCTATTACTCCTTGATTAAATGTTTGAATTAGAGATTACTGCAGCTAAAATACTCGTTTTAAGAGCTGGGAGAGTTTATGAAAATTGAACTCGAATATCCTCAAAATGCATATTAAAGTTTGCATTCTAAAGTGCAAGAGGAAGCCAGTCAATATGAAAATTTCATGAATTATTGATGATGGTTATTTACGAGGAGGCATCGTAAAGATTTAATTATCACCACGAACTAAATGAAACAGAAATTTTATTTCAAGTTGTAGCCGTCCAACATGTGTGTTGTACATTTAGAATGTACGTAGTAGTAGTAACCGTATGTTTCAAAAAATGTTCTTCACAGCTTAGAAAAATTGTTAAATATGGTATACTTCTATTTTAAATCAGAAATGCAAACTATGAATCTTTAAATATAACTTATATAACACACACACATATTGCCTTTTATGGTCGGCAGCTAGCGCGGCGGGAAATATGATCGCGTCTACAGGCAAACTGTGAGAAGTAAGTGGAACCGCTAGCTACGTAATGAAATAATCTCGTACAATTACATTAACAGTTACAATTGAAATAAGCATGTACACCCAACGGCGAAAGAAACAGTAGGCCAATTGTCCACCACCATTTTAATTCGGTCTGAATTACACAATGTGATGACAATGAATTGAAATAAAGACGTCAAAAAGCAGAGAACAATGCCTGCTTCCAACCAACATTGTTTCATTCCTTAAAACAACACAGGATGTAGAATAATAATGTACTGAAAACAGCGGTGGACAAATTGCCTACCATTATCTTTGTCGTTGACTGTACCCTGTTAAAAGAGGTGTTGGAAATGATGTCCTCCTGCATCCACACATTTACGGCATTTTGAAAGGAAATTTTCACTAACACGTATCAGTTCCTCTTCCGAAATCGCTTCAACTACTCTCCTGATATTTTCGTTCAATTATTTGTACTCTAATATCTGGCTTCAGGTTTAAAAGCTTGGTAACTCGCCACGCAGACATCATAAAAATGTCTGTTTCTAATGCAAGGCCAACGGAGGGATTTTCGATCATACTTCAACGTCGTCTAGATTCTCCTCATTAAGCACGCGCCCGTTTTGCCCTTCGCTTCTTATCAAGAACATACCCCGATTACTTAAGTTTGGTCATAAGTATCCGAGCACTGTCTCTGTGTGAAACAGGAACATCTGGGAATTCTAACTTTCCTACAATAATTCGTAATCACGTAAGAGTCCTACATAAAAATAGATTGTTTCAAATTGTACGCATAGCGTGGCATTATTAGACTGTAGAAAAGAGCCAGTAATACGCAAACTAACACAAAACAATCTAAAACACTTGTAAACACCTTAACACTTCACAAACACGTGCAAACTGGACACCAGCTAACTGGATACTGAAACACTGACGCGAACAGTGCCAAGGTCAGCGTACAGCTGTGAGTCTAAATGCCGGCAGATGCGATCTTACTTCCCGCCACGCTAGCAGCCGCTCCACGGACCCCTCGACCATAAAAGGCACTACACACACACACACACACACACACACAACAACAACAACAACAACAACACGAAACATGAAATAATCTCATAAAACTTAAAAGAGTAAAAATGCCATTGCATTTTCATGAACGTTAATTCCAGAGTAGGGGAGAAGGTCGATAAGAGATACAAACTTGTCTTACCCCAAAGACACACGCCACTGTAGAACAGTTTGAAATGTTTCACTTGCTGTTAGATAAAATTGAATTTGTGATCTCGTCATTATTTTTCTTCTTCACGTTCAGGAAGAGTAATTTATTCTTATTTTATCTCAGTCCATTTAACAAATTCTGCTATTTGTATTACTATCGCATTTGTGGGTTGACTATTCTGTGTCAGTTCTCTACTCTCTCTAGATCAATCGCGGCGATTTGGATAAATGAATGAAATAGATGAAGAAACAACACAAGAAAATGTCCATGTATTGTCCAGAATTTGAACCTTAAAACCCCTGTTGCCTTACGGTAACCACTCCGCCATGGTGGATGAAGATAATTCTGTAGGTGGTAGGTAAAGTTCTCTGTGCACATTGCACCATGCCCTGAAGGCGAATACGGGGGAAGTGGAGGTAGGGCCCCACACATTCTTGATCTTGTCCATTTGTGGAAGTGATGTGATCAGCACCACGCTTCCCTTTAGGTGCCCATTTATTTGAGGCTGACTGAACCCCAAAGCTGCAGTATGTATGAAGAATTCCGACATTAGATCAGCTACCTCGAGAATCGAACCCACCAAATGTCTCTTCTTCCCTGATAGCGTAGTGGTATAGCTATTACCTTGTAGTCAGTAGGTCTGTTGTTCGATCCCGGTGGAGGCACATTACACAATGGTTCCGATACTGCTGTAAACTGTAGGCCCAGTCATGATTTGCTTATTTGAGCACAAAGTGGGAATTTTCCCTCTGGGAAGACGTAAGGTCAGTTTTAGGAGCGTGTAAAGGGAAATTCCGGACAAGACGACCGCCAGAGGTTTGGAATATGTTGGAGAATATTTCTGGGGTTTCGCAGGGGTGTTGGGTGTGTGTGGATAAATCACTGGGTAGATGAGCTTAACGCGCTACGAAGCCAGAGGTCCCAGGTTCGAATTTTTTTCAATGAGGTTAAAACACCTTGTCCGACACCACAGGGAAATTGTGAGTAATCGTAAGGGACTAGGAACGACACTGGAAAGAGAACGGCCAGTAGTGCAAGTGGAGGGATCGTGCGTGGGCTGTGGTTCGAAGAATAAAACCAGTCTCATATACGATACAGTCAATGTTCACTTCCGGATATACCACGAGCTATCTCACTTGGGGATCATGTGAGATCTTTCTTGTCCTTAGTTCGCGACAGAATTAGAATTAGAAACAGTCTTTCGAAACATCCTCAAGTTAATTAATTCAACTACCAATCAGAATTCAAGAGCGCACTGGCTGAAGAGAGAAGAAGTGCAGTAGGTGTTCGACTGTTTATTTCAAGGTAGTTTTTTTGTTTCTTTACATACGAATATATATATATATGACTAAGAAGAACATATTACTTATTGAATGAAGAATCTGCTAATTATTATTGTTCTGTGTTAATAAACCACGTGTCTAATGTTTCTAATATTGATATTTAATTTTACAGTAGCAGTAATATTTCGAACTAAACAGTCACACATGTTTTCTGAAATTTATAAACTGTGACGACGTGGTTTAACACACAGGAAATAAACTTTGTGTATTTATGACATATGAGGATTGTTTTTAAATTATCAATTATAAATACTGCTTCATGGGTTTCAAAGTAAATCTCACAATAAATATTTTATGGCCAAAAGAAATGTCAGTGTAATGTAAATACTATGATAAGCTTAATGTAAGCACAAGAGTTTTCATATTTTCAATATTGTGAAGTTTATGTACTTTTGTTGGTTAGTTTGTATTGGGAAATAAATTAGATGCGACCTCTATCGTAATATATGAGTAACACAACTTTATACTAGCGTGTCCTTAAAGTTCGTTATCAGTCTGAAATAATATTTCATTCACTGTTACGCGCTACACATTCTGCATTTTTCAATAGTGCCAAAGTTATTATTATATTCTTTGTTGGGTACAACATTATTTGCCCTTCTTCTCAACAGTTGTTAGCATACTAAACGTGTGAAGTGGTATATGCTGTTCGTGTTGTCGCCATTTTTAAGACTGAGTTTTTAATGATTGTGTGAGACCGCTGTCGTTGCCTTCCCGAACTGAGGACATAGAAAAAATCTTGGGTAGTTTGAAGATGGAGGTCGATCCGGAAGTAAGGACGTGCATAGGAAGGTGTGAAACTGGCTTAAACCTGCTTTGGACAACTTTTTAGGAATTCCAAAAAGTTTGAAAAATCGGGTTGGATTATGTCAAGGATTGGCTCTCTCAGCATTATCTACTCGCATAATTCTTGAAGCTTTCCTGTCGGCGAATGATGAGCTTTTCTCTGGATTTCAAGCAGATGATTTCCGGATAGGCTTCCGAGCTTTCGAGGGCTAACGTCATTCCCATCTTCAGGGTTGAAGTTACTTCAATTCCTGACGATGAGAGTGACTTTAGCTCTCGAAAACTCACTCGAAAGCCTATCCGGAAATCACCTGTTTGATGTTCCGAGAAAAACTCTTCATTTCAATGCATATTCGTAAATGAGTTTCCGAGGGCCTCCCCCATGGCGCAGTGGTAGCGTCATTGCCTTGTAATCAAGGGGTCCCGGGTTCGATACCCGGTGGAGGCACAAGTGGTTCGGATCCCACTTTAAACTGTAGGTCCAGTCCCGATTAGCCTTACTGTGCATAAAGTGGACTTAAAACAACAACTCAAACCAAAGTAAATGAGTTTCCGGTTTTGGATTCTGAACTGTCCTTAATCCTACATGCCAGAAGTTTCGGGGGAAGGGGTTCGAACTCTACCCCTCCCCCCCTTTCCCCCCGTTTAAATAGTGCTATAAGTCTTTCATACATATGGTTTTCGCTACATTGTGCCGAATGAGAAAACTGCTAAGGTGCAAAATAACAATATCCAACAACTTCCTTCCTACAAGAACTATTTTCATGATCAATCCGCACTGGCAAATTAGGTCGTCAGCTACGAGTCCCACCTTCAACAATCCCGTTATATCAATTAATTTATAATAACTGGTCATGGATGGGTGGGAGACTGATCTATACAATTGTTAGAAGTTCATTATCCAGATATTCATGAACTACTTAACCTGCGCTTTATTTTTGCCGAAATATTCTTGAAATGGACATTGTGTAATTTATTTCTCTTCTTGACATCTGAGATACTGGGGAATATGCTGCCCTCAACCCCTCCTTGAGAACAGCAATGCTTTACAGTATACTTTCGCCATCCCGGTACTTCGAGAAATTTCATACTCCAGACTAACTGAATATATATCTGTGCTGATTCTATTCGCATTCCAAAACACTTTCTTTTGTCCATTTTCAAGTTAGCCCTATAATTTCAAAAATACTCAGTTAAATCTTCCGAGAGCTTTCCTCCCCGGATATTTATACCTGAAGCAGATTTCTACAGCTCGAAAACATCTGGTGAGTTATCCTCGGGCCTCCCTCCCTTCTCCTCCCGGCTCATTAGTCGTGAACGAGGGTCCGTGAAGAGCCAGGCGACTGGTCTCTGCAGGGTTGCTGTGTCAAGAAAAGTGAAAATAGAGTAAAATGAATTAATTAATTTTCGGGACGTTGATGCAAAAAATGAAAATATTAATCAGTGGGTCTCTAGAAACATCCTTTCTCAGTGTTCAATCAAAATTTGGAAAATTTTTGTCGACTGGTTCTCGAGATAATCGTGACCAAAATACCGAAAACATCCCATAAGCTTACATAGAAAATGCTCAGACCTTCGCCGGGGTAGGAGATCGCCTTAAGATGTCGGGTTGTGCGAGTTTTTGAAGCAAGTCCAGGAGGGTCTCTTGAGGACTGGTCGAAGTTGTGGTAGCTGCTGGGCTGGTAGCCGGTCGAGACGCCGGAGTGCTGGGGCCTCTCCTGCTTGGTGGCGGCCACTGATTGGCCGGTCTCTGCAGTGGTGCTGGTCTTGGAGCTGTGGCGACTGACGTCACTGGGACTTCCTGTCGAATTGGCCGGGTTGGAGCTCGGCGTCTGTGGTCAGATTGGGTTTTCCTCTCTGCTTTTATCTTTTTGAAGAGCGGACAGCCTCTGTAGCTGGCGTAGTGCTGTTGGTTGCAGTTCACGCATCTTGGTGGTGTGGCCCGGTCCTTTTCCGGGCAGTCA
Organism: Lepisma saccharinum; assembly: GCF_977018435.1. Classification (NCBI taxonomy): domain Eukaryota; kingdom Metazoa; phylum Arthropoda; class Insecta; order Zygentoma; family Lepismatidae; genus Lepisma; species Lepisma saccharinum. The sequence continues at coordinate 240,712 of NW_028143148.1, forward strand.
GCAAAGCGGTGAGCCCCCGCGCACTTGACGCAGCGGGGCGGTGCGAAGCAGTGCCGCTGGCCGTGCCCGACCCTCTGGCACGCGTGGCACTGTAGTATTTGTGTAGGTGTAGAGCGATATTTTTCAACCCTCATCAAAAATTGTCCTAATTTGTCTAGCTTGAAGATCTCATGTGACTTCTGGACATTCGGCAAGACGAGCATTATTAATGGTAATGACCGCCGGGACGGAGTGGGACCAGGAGAAACTTGATCCTCGTCAGTGGTTTGTTTGGAGTGTCGAAGGGGAGCCTTGAGACGACTGGCACTATGGACGCTGTGGCCATAGTATTTGGTCAAGACGTGTACTACTTCCGCGGGGTCCAAATCCGCTGGAAGGTGTCGAAGGATAACCTTTAGTTTCGCAGCGGCTGAGGAGCCGTATACGTATCCTATATTTTTGCTGTTAAGGAAATCACAAACTGTTGTGAAATCCCGCTGGTCTCGCGTTGTTACTCTGCAACATCCTCTGGTGTAGATGAACAGAGCCCGGTTTTGAACAACCGCGGTGATTTGGGTGGCTATATCCTTCCCAGTCGTGCTAAAAATTGAAATGCAGGGAGGCCTGCGTGTCTTTGTTGGTGGCGAGATAACTGGTTTGTTGCCTCGTGTCTGACTGCTTTGCTGACTGCTTGGCTGCGACGCGGGCTGACGGTCGCTATCGTACTCGCTGCTGGTAGAGTTCTCATCTTCTTCGTCTTTTGTATGTCGTTTCTTGCGGACTCTCTTCTTTGGTGTCCCCTTGTCCATGGCCGGGGATTACCAGGATCGAACGTGTCTCCTCTCTACCTCTGCTCGGCTGGACGGGCGAGGTACTACGGCCTCGTGCCTGTCATTTCTGCAGTGCACGTACGTGGATTCGAAAGATGAGAATGATACGGGCTTTTTTTTTTATTACCCTAAGTGGGTCAGGACATCGGCAGTTGAAGTGACCTGCATCTTGTTCATTTGACTCATTAACAGGTGTCGCTAATTTTATTTACAATAATAAAGGGGTTACAGTCATAATGTACAATTATCCTCTGCAACTGTCGCAAGAGGTATGATATGCTAATGTTCCCAAAAATCCCAAACATACATACAAAAGGACGGCACAGGACATTACGTGGTACCTTACGGCACCAAAGTGTCGACTAAATGGGTGATAACCCGATGTCGAGACGAACGGTCCGGCGCCTGCCGAATCTGCTGCAATCCTTGAAGTAGGGTAATCAGCCCTGTCAGGATGTCTGGTTGTGCGAGTTGTTGAAGCAGATCCAGGAGGGTCGCTTGAGGATTGGTCGAAGGTTTTGGAGCTGCTGGGCTGGTAGCTGGTCGAGGTGCCGGAGTGCTGGGGCCTCTCCTGCTTGGTGGCGGCCGCTGATTGGCCGGTCTCTGCAGTGGTGCTGGTCTTGGAGCCGTGGCGACTGACGTCACTGGAACTTCCTGTCGAAGTGGCCGGGTTGAAACTCGGCGTCGTTGGTCAGATTGGGTTTTCCTCTCTGCTTTTAGCTTTTTGAAGAGCGGACAGCCTCTATAGCTGGCGTAGTGCTGTTGATTGCAGTTCACGCATCTTGGAGGTGTAGCCCGGTCCTTTTCCGGGCAGTCAGCAAAGCGGTGAGCCCCGCGCACTTGACGCAGCGGGGCGGTGCGAAGCAGTGCCGCTGGCCGTGCCCGACCCTCTGGCACGCGTGGCACTGTAGTATTTGTGTAGAGCGATATTTTTCAACCCTCAACGAATATTCTCCTAATTCATGTAGCTTGTAGATCTCATACGACTTCGGAACTTTCGGTAAGACGACCATTATCAAAGGTAATGGGCGTCTGGACGGAGTGGGACCAGGGGTGGCGTGGTCCACATCAGTAGCTGGTGGAGAGCGTCTAGATGAAGCTTGGAGGCGACTGGCACTGTGGACGGTAAATCCATGTGCCTTGGTCAAGAATGCTGCGATTTCCTCGGGGGCCAAATCGTCCGGGAGGTGTCGAAGGATAACCTTTAATTTTGCGGCGGCTGAGGAGCCGTAAGCATATCCAATCCTTCTGCTTTTCAGGAATTCACAAACTGTTGTGAAATCCCGTTGGTCTTCCGTTATAACTCTGCAGCACCCTCTTTTAAAGGTGAATTTGGCGCGTTTTTTGACAGCTTTTCCAATGTAGAAGGAAAGTTCCTTACCAGTCGTGCTGAAAATAGATATGCAGGGAGGCCTGCGTGTCGAAGTTGGAGCTGTGGAAACTGGCTTGTTTCCTCGTGTCGAACTGCTGGGCTGCGACTCAGACTGGCTGTCGCTTTCGGATTCGATTCGCTAGTGGTGGAGTCCTCATCATCTGTTGCTTGCTACGGGCCACCGAGCTTCGCTTCTTATATAGCATTTCTCGGTGCCGTGAAGGATTTACCAACTTTTATCTTAACATCAATTTTACATTACAATAAAATACAAATTAATAAAATATCAATGAGGAACATAATTAGCTACATGTAAAAATTACTATTTGTACCCTTTTGTGAATAATAAATATGCAATATAATTTTAATTGTTACACTCAGTATTTAATTTGACCAGGGAGTATGGCTTCTTCCAACTCCCCTCTCTCTCCCTGCAACGGCCTTGCGATATGGCAACAAAGAAAAAGAAAGAAAATTTACGTCAAAATGTTAAGCAAAAATTATTTATATACAGGTTTTGTCTTGTGCGGGCATAACTTTCTTTTAACTTAACGTAACTAAATTCTGAATACACTGTCTTGCAGTAAAAGAATCAGGGATTATTATGATATTAGTCTAATTATTGTCCGCCAAGGGACACGACAGATATAGCGTGGGAAAGACAGCCTAATCTTTCGTCTTTTCCCTGTGACAACGTTTTCATAAGGTTGAGTCTGCCTGGCTCTTACACAATAGCGTTAGCTTTCTTGCATTGTTGTCACCGATAATAAACTTCCAGCTCAGCTTGCTGGCAGAAAGAAACAAACTCTTGGAACTTATATTTAACATCAGGATGTATAGTTTATATACGAGGTAAAAAAAAAAAAAGGTAAAGTGTTCCCCTGTGCATAGCACCACGCCATGAAGGCGTATAGGGGGTGTGGGGGTAACGCCCCACACTTTCTTGATCCGGTCGTGAGTGGGGGTGATGTGATCAGCATCACGCCCTGACCGCCTTTACCCCCCAGGGTTTCCCCCAGGTACCCATGTTATTCGACGCTGGGTGGGCGCCGGGGCCGCTTTTACCGTTAGAAAAGTTCCCGGATTTGAACCGGCCGGGGATCGAACCCGGGACCTTGAGCATGGTAGTCAGACGCGTTACCGACTGAGCCACCGCGGCCATTATATACGAGGTGTGTTCCACATTCCTTGGTAATTAACCACTAACATATAAAATTGTAAGTACAAAACAATGAAAAATATTAAGTTTATATACATATTTGTAACGTGGACACTGCTACACGTTACACACTGCATGAAACACTGTTGCGAGTTGGGCTCAAAATTCTCTGTGCTAAAATTGCCCATGATTTGGTAGAAGTATCATGTTCTATTAGTCTCCTGAAAGTCTGCTAAACAAG